>NC_064848.1:199297405-199597405 GCF_024139225.1 Suncus etruscus
GTTTTTTTTTTTTGGGGGGGGGGTCATCACACCAGGCAATGCTCAGGGGTTACTCCTGGCTCTGTGTTCAGAAATCGCTTCTGGCAGGCTCGGGGGACCATATGGGATGCCGGGCATCGAACAGGGGTCTTTGCATACAAGGGTTGGATGCATGCTAGGCAAACACCCTACCGCTATGCTATTTATGCTATTGCTGTGGCCTCAGAATTTCAGTTCGAAAATACCTTCGTGGGTTTGCCCGAAGGGGGTAGGTTCAACACTGAAGGCAATCAGCCTGTAGATCAGTGAGTCAATATTTCAGCGAGTCAATATATTTAAAAGCATGATTGTGGCACCACCTTCCACTTCTACAAGCAAACCTGTTTGGATGATTGTTATGTGATCATATTTATATCACAGTCAAGAAAAGGCACTTCAAGGTTTGACTAGGGGTAGCTCACATTCTGGGTCCATGTCACTGCATTCTGCCTAGTTATCAGTTATCAGTTTCCTCACCTGTGACATGGACCTGGTAAGAGTTGATTTTCGAATTTTTATTTGAATAAGTGAGGACTCATTAACATGATGCTATAATATAATGTTTAGTTTTGGGGCCACACCCAGGGATGCAGATGTGTTACTTCTGGCGATGCACTCAGAAATCGCTTCTGGCTTGGGGGACCATATGGGACACCGGGGATCGAACTCAGGTCCGTTCTGGGTCAGCTGTGTGCAAGGCAAACACCCTAACGCTGTGCTATTGCTTCAACCTCTGTAATATAATGTTTAAACATGAGGCTTAATATCATGTTGAATAGAATGCTTTCACCATTATAAACGTTTCACCACTGCTGATTCTTTTTACTTGGTGTTCTTTCTTGGTGTGTGAGGCTGATGCTATTTTTTTAGCCAAGCCTAGCTGTGCTCCGGGGTCTTTTCTGAACTGTGGGTCAGGTATACACAAGGCAAGAAGAGCCCCTATCCTATCTTTCTGACACCTTCTTTGGTTTTTCTTCTGCAAAGGAGGCTTTGTGCTTTAATGTGCCTGCCTTGCAAGTGTGAAGTCGTGAGCTCTCTCCCCAGGGCAGCCCATATGTGCAGATCATGATCTTGGCAACTCTGCTTTCTGTGATCCCTGGAGCGTCAAGTGATTTCTGACTGCACAGTTACCAAGTATGTGTGAGTGCTGTTCCTCCAGGCAAGCATTTTAGTCAAGCATGCAATATTCTCAATGTGAATGCACATCCTCTCTCCCCACCCCAATGTGGGGAGACAAACATAACACAGACAAGCATAAGTGGGGCCTCGGGCAGAAGGAGCAGAAGGAGAAGTTTTTTATTTATTTATTTTGTTTTTTGTTGTTTTGGGCCACACCTGGTAGTACACAGGTTACTCCTTGTTCCGTGCTTAGAAATTGCTCCTGGCAGGCTCGGGGACCATATGGGATGCCAGGAATCAAACCCACGTCTGTCCAAGGTCAGCTGCATGCAAGGCAAAAGCCCTACCACTGTGCTATCACTTAGGCACCAAGTTTTTGATTTTGTCTCTTTTCCTTCCTTCCTTCCCTTTGTTGTTAGATATTGCAGTGACTTGCCTCACATCTTGGTTGTGGTAGTTGTGTTTCCCAAATAACAGTGCTGATGAGATGAACCTTGTGTGTGTCTTCTGTGCTGGAGACAGAGCTCATAACCTTGTTCCTGCACGCCTGGGGATTCTACCCATTGTGAAAGAAAAGTCTATAAGACTTGGCTACTTAAAAGAGTAAATGGAGGACTAGAGAGATAGCTCAGAGGGTTGGAACGCATGCCTAGGATGCAGAAATCTCAGGATCAATTCCCACCAGTGCATGGTTCCTGAACAGCAGGAGGTAAAATAGTTCTTTGGAGCCCTCAGAGCATAGCTTGGGAGACCCCATAACTGCCCCACCAAAAAAAGAATTTTTTTTATTAACTCTTCTTGACTCCCTCAGAACCCGACATAATAACTTGTTGTAATATTTATGAATGAATGATAAGGCAGTTGTTTCCAGTGCTTGGAGCCAGCTGGAGTAGAGCCAGTTTCAAACTGTGTCTGAAAATGAGCAAGGTCCTCACCAGAATTCCACATTCATCTTTTTTCCCTATGAGGACTCCAGTTGGACTCACTAAACCTGATGACTTCAAACACCAAAGTCTTTTTAATTTATTAAGTAAAAAAGTTTTATTAAAAGAGATAGGAAAGAAAAGACACTCCAGAGGCTGGAGTGATAGATAGTACAGAGGGTAAGGCACTTGTCTTGGATGCAGCCAACCTGGGTTCAATCCTTGGCATCCCATATAGTTCCATGAGTTTGCCAGGAGTAACCCCTCAGCCTGGCCAGGTGTGGCCTCCAAAATCAAACCAAACCAAACCAAAACAAAATGAAAAAAGGACACTCCAGAGAGGAGAGTGCTTCATGAAGTGAAAGAAAGGAATTTCATGCCCCAAGTTGAGATGCAAATGAATCCAAAGTGGAATGCCTCCAACCCAAAGTCTTAAATCACATGGTGGTTTCTAAAACTGGAAAGGGTCACCTGACCTCTCATCTTTCTTACCTTAATTCACGTGGTCTTCTTGCATTTTCCTACCAAAAGGAACTTGGTGTGATCTCTACACCTCAGCATCTCATTTGGCTCCACAATTTCCTGTTTTGTGCCTTTATTCACTTAGTACATGTTGGCATCTTAAGCAGCTCATCCTAGACTTGAACCCTGGCTGAAAGAAGCCAGTAACTGTTGCTTCTTCACCGGAGCTGACTGGGTTTTCTGTGGAAGGAACTGTCTGTCAGAGCACTTTGAAGGAGGTTTTTCCTATTCGAGTGATGTTTCTTAAGATTCTGTAGTCCCAAGTGACCTTCCAGCCTCTCTTTAGGAATATTTTGGTTTCCACTTCACCGGACCTTCTAGCATTTCCCTGCCTTTTGTATGGACGGCATTGCATAAACACAAGAAATAAACACTCTAATAGAATAGTCTGTACCTTTCTTTCATGATGACCTCAGCCTCCTCTGCAGATGTCTAGACCTCCTTCCCATTCAGTCTGGGTTCATGTTTCTGGCCATTGGCATCCAACCCAACTTGCAGGCATTTGAAACCCCGGGAAGACTTTGTTTCTACTGTCTGTATGAAAGGGGGAAATGGTGTCTTTTTAATTGTCCCTGTTAAAAGTTCACAGCATTTGCTCAAAGAAACTAATCAGTGTTTGGGTTTAGAGCATTAGTCATAGAGCTAAGGAGATGACCTACAATGGTACCCATTTTCTCATCTGTCAATGCTATGATGACATTCACTTCCTATAGGCCTCATTCCAGCTTGAATGATCTATGATTTCCTACTGTTATCAGTTGAATAGGTGTTTTGTGGGTGGACAGAGGGAACTCTTTATTGAAATATTATTCATCTATAAAAAAAAGAGAGATAGTTTTAAGTAAGTTTTAAGAATTCCTGATTAACAGAACTGGAGTGACAGTAAAGTAGATAGAGCATGCATCCAATCTAGGTTCTATCCTCAGAACCCTATATGGTCCCCTAATCCTGGCCAGGAGTGTTCTGTGATACTGTTGATGAGATTTGTGTTGGAAAACTGTATACCTAAAACTTGACTATGAATACCTTTGTAAATTATTGTACCCCAATAAAAAGTCAGATAAACAAATTAACTTTGGATACTTCATGCATTTTAAAGGAACCTGTGGCAATGGATGTTATTGACAAACCAGAAACATTTATTTTATTTTATTTTATTCTTTTGATTCTTTGGTCACATACAGCAATTCTCAAGGGTTTATTACTCCTGATTTTGCATAAGGAATTACTCCTGGTTGTGTTTGGAGTATTGCATAGATGCTGAAATCAAGTTGGGTTTGGCAAATCAAGAATATTACCTGCTAAGCATATTACCGTACGATCTCTTCAGATCTCGGAGCATTCATTCTAGTATTGACATTATGATAATAAAAATCTGTAATAACTCACGATCTGGTTATTGTGTTGGACTTGATTCTAACTTTCTGTTTAGTGCTTTGCTGAAAGTTGGTTATCTATTGGTTAATGATTTCTTCCTACTATGTAATAGGAAGAGGTAAATGGGTCCCTAAAAAGGCCACGAATATGATATTAGGTAATGGACCTGTTCTCATATGTATGGATATGAACAGGGGAAGATCAGAAAATGCTAGAATCTGTGTTCTAATAATTGTCAAGGAAAATGTCTGAGCTGTACTGTATCTAATACGTAAGTATAACAAATATCATGGCTATCTTGCACTGACTTTAATTAGGAAGTAAACCATCTGCTGGCAGACAGGTTTATGATGATGAAGAGAGAAGAAGTAGGGGACAAGGAATTATATGAAGTGCTGAAATGCCATGTGGTGAGTTTCCTTTCATTGTGTAATGGTTGGCTGTTCTAGAGGAAAGTTCAGGTTGAATCCCTTTCCATTTTCACTCCTGCTAGCTTGATGGTTAAACAATGGTTTTACACTTAGGCTTCCTATGACACAACTGGGAATATTTGAGAAACACCATATGATAAAAATACTAATATGCACATATCTGCCTATGACGATAACTCCAACTCTCTGCTCCTCATCCAAGGATATTTGAAACTGTTTGAAGCTATTTGAACCTGTCTAGGACTTTGTTGAATTTCCTCACCCACACCATCTTTCAACTCCAACTCAGTGGAACTTCAACTCTAACTTATTTTGTTGTTGTTGTTGTTGTTGTTGTTATTATTATTATATTTTATAAATTATCTCCCTTCTTATCTCCATAGGTTCCTATCTTTGCCCCAGAGGAAGGCCTTTTTCTTTCTTTTGGTTCTTGGTCCACACCTGTAGGTATACAAAAGTTATTTCTGACTCTGCACTCAGGAAACACTTCTGGAGGGCTCAGGGGATCAAATGGGATACTGAATGTCAAACTTGAGCTCACTGTAGATTCAAGACAAATGTCCTATCTGCTGTACTGTTACTCTAACCATGCCTCTGTTAATAGATTCACATTTCCTTTTTCCTTATTTCCGGTTACAGACCAAATCCTAGGCTCCTCTTAGCTCAACTAGGACCTCAGTGTTAATCTTTTCCTTCCTCCTGGTTTATTCCCCCATCATAACCCACTTTTTACTTGCCACCAGTATGACTAAACTTATAAGTAGTTCAACATTCATTTATATGCCTATCACTCTTTCCAGGGCTAAGGATAAAATCATAAACTAATTAGTATTTCTGTTCTCTTGGATCCTACTGTCTAAAACAAGAATGCAGTATGAGACAACTAGATATCATCTTTATAATTGGTATTTTATTAAAAAAGGAACAATCAGGAACGTGAGATGGAGAAGTAGAGATATTTGCATAGGGTAGACAAGCAAGACTCTCCTAGATGACTACATTTAAGTTATGCTTTAAAGAATGAGGGGACAGAATGAATAGAACAAGATCGGATATAAATGTTCCAAGGCAGGAAAGTCAATTTGTGCAAAAAAGGATTGATGCAGAAATCCATTGCATGAGTTATGTGAGGTGGGCCAGACTCTGTGGGCCAGAGTAATGCAAGCTTTGTATTCTAAGTTCAGTGGGTAGTCAATGAGAAATTTTAAGCACAGAAGCAGTCTATTATAATTTACTTTTCTAGGAAGAAGTTTGGATTTGAATTTCGAACCTTAGTTTCAAGCATGGCATGCCCTCTCCCACTCAGCCACATTTCCAATCCTATATTTTAAAAGCCACGCTTGATTTGTGGAGCATAGTTCAGAAGAAGAGGATGGAAGAAAGGTGTAGAGAACAGGTAGGATATTGTTACAGAAGGTTCAACAAAAGATAACGAGGTTCTGCATTAAGGTATTAGCAAGAGAGATGAAAAAAGTGAAATTTGGAATAAATTTTGGAGATCAATGATATTTCTTTTTCTATTGGACATGGTGCACAAGAATGATTGATTGAAGATTTATGATTGAAGATTGCCTTGAAGGCAATTATCTAACAATTACATGGAAAGGAACATCCTTTGAGATGAAGACAATTTTATCTTTTGAAGACTGAGTGGGTGATTTTGTGTGTATTAAATTTCCTTTGGGATATTCAAGTGGAAATGACAGTTAAGTTGTTGATATATAATGTTTTGCTCTTGGAATATGTTCTCATAGCTATCATGAATTTAAACAACCACTTATTATTTCACAATTATGAAAGTTCTTTAGGTCAGAAGTTAGGTTTGGGAAGTTAAGTTAGGTTTGCTTATGCCTGTTCAGCATAAACAAAAATTTTGACAGGTGTAATTAATTCCCTTCTGCAAGAGTCCAGAAGACAATGGATTCTCTTGTTCTTGTGATAAGCAAAAGTCCTTGATCTCTTGCTAGATATTAATTGAAGACTGAATCTGGGTTCATTTTTAAAAATTAATTACTTTATTTAAACACCATGATTACAAACATGTTTGTAGTTGGTTTTCAGTCATAAAAAGAACACCCCCCTTTACCATTTTTTTAACTTGCAAAGTTGTTCATAATTGAATTTTAATCATAGAATATACAGCACCCTTCACCAGTGCACATTTCTTTCCACCATGTCCCCAGTTTCCCCCCCTGTCCTCCCTCACGCCTGCCTCTCTCTGGGGCAGACATTTTGCTTCTTTCTCTCTCTTTTTCTATTCTTTATTTTCACTCTTTTTTTCTCTTTCTTTCCTCCTTTTTTCACCATTTAGACATGTGGTTTGCAATATTGTTACTGATTGCATATCACTTGATCTTCTTTCACTATCTAATACTTGTCCAGAGTGATCATTTCCCACTATCATTGTCATAGAGATCCGTTCTCTACCCTAACTGCACTCCTCCATTCTTAGTGGCAAGTTTTTCACCATGGCCTGGTCCTCCTGGCCCATACCTTCATTGTCTCTGGATACTATTACCATACTATTTTTATATATATATATGTATATATATATATACATATATATACATATATATAAAGATAGTATATATATATATATATATATACACACACACACACTCTAGGACCGTCTTCTCAGCTTCCCCCCCCCTTTGTTTTTAATGATTTATGGGATTTCATACTCCAAGTAATTACTTTGAATCAGACTCTTTACCAAAACCACAAAATTCCTTTTGTCACACAAGATAACCTGTTCAAGGGTTCTAGGGATTAGAGAGTATAGGCCTCTTTGAAGGACATTATGATTCTGCCTACCATGGAGGTTGAGTGAAAGATGAATGCCCATAGAAGGATTGGTGACATTGACAAGATTTTTACAGAGAGCACACGGGGGTGACTTGAACAATGAGAAAACATAAGAAGGAGAAAAGATGTAGTGTGATATAGAGAGACAAAGATAGAGTACCTTTAGGGAACAAGAGGGAGTATGACAGAGGGAAATTCAAAATTATATGATTTAAAATAAAATATTTGAAGGGAGATACAAGAGTGTAGTTGTTTACTGATAGGGATCAACCAGGCTCCAGGAGCATGATGGGACTAGCAGGCAGTCTGCTCTGCTCAGGGAGGAGGTACCTGAAACTCTGGAATCTTCCTATCCTTTTTGACAGGAGAGCCTATGGACCTAGAGACCAAGGGAGTAGTTTCCTTTTGATGGGTGGGATTGACTTACCTTGGGTAGAAAGGATGAAAAGGACTGGATGGGATGAATGAGATGAGTCTCATATCTTCCATTTCTCAAGTGTAGAATGAAGCAGTGTGACCCTCTAAAAAACAACTAGGACCTACTCAATCTGCTGCCTCAAAATCTTTGTTGAGTCTACCTCTATTTTCATTTTATAAAGCCTAGGACTTTTACACTGTAACCTCTGCACAGACCAGCCTCTGCTTTTGTCTTTGCCTCTTCTCCTTTCCTTTACTGGAATGCCTGGCCTGCTCTCAGCTCCTCTCTATCCCCTCTGACCTTCCCCTTTCCCATGCTGGTTTCTTCTGTAGACACCAGCCTGACTCATTCTCCTTTCTCCCCTGGTTGATGAGAAGTTTGAGTTCTCTTGGCAATTCATGTTTGTTTATGCTGCTGTTATTCCGGCTCTGGTTATTTGCTTTAGCTCTGTTATCGCTGCTACTATGTGACTTCTGAGGGCAGAGGTACTTTCATCTTTGTTTCTGCCTCTAGTATAGTGCTGCACATCCTACAAGTTGAATGGACATTTGCTGGATTCAGTTGTATCCTGGCAGTGAAGTTAGTGAATGGTCATCAAACACTATCCAAGTGAAAAACATGAAATCTAGTTATTGTACATGAGCTTTTATCATGCTCTTGATTGACTTGCTATAGCTCCATTTGCCCACTCTCAACAGCCAGATCTTGGTAGACTCACAGGTTTCAAGTGTCAGCTTGAACTCAGCTGTCTTTGGGAGAAAGGATTATGGCTTGATCCTCTTTGTATTCCCATTATTAATGACTATGCTGTAGTTATTAATTTCTACACTGTTGAAACCTGTAGAAAACATGAAAATGTTTAGGCACATTGTTTTGTTTTGTTTTCACTAATTTTATTTGCTAGAACCTCTACTTCTTAACAACTCTCCTTTCCAGAGTTTGTCCTTTATGTGTGTTCTGATCAGCCCATAGAGAGAAACATGACTGGTCCATTTTTTATTTTCATCTCTTCATCCATTGTGGTGGGTTGCGTTAGTGGATTGAATTCAAGTTCCATAAAGCTGAATGACTTAGCATGTCATTCTTCAGCTTGTTATTTTTAAGGAGCTGGACATATTTCACACACACTACGAAAGCACGCCAGCTATGCAATTGGTCAGTTGACAGCTATGAACAAACATGCATTTTTCTGAATCAGTGGTGTTATTGTTTTGAATGGAATATTTTGCAAATAAATGACAAAAATAGGAATTAATGTTTATAGAGAATATTCACAACAAAATGCTGAGTAGCTTAAATTGTATACATAACATTGTCTTAATTTCATGAGAAAATTTTCATATGTCTATTATATATCTAAGCATGCATTGTTGAAGAGGTAAAAAATTACTGTAAAGTAATGCACAACAGTTTTGCTGGGTGGTGAGATCTGAATGTGTTCAATCTTTTTCTTTAATGTTTATTTTCTAAGTGTAATAAATATGATGATGGATTATCAGACAGCTTTTTAAAGGTGTTTTTATTTGTCATTGATAAAAACTGCAAAAAAGTTGTCTTCAATTTTAAATAAGTTTTTCAGCCAATAGGATAGGAAATCAGAGATCATTGTACTTAAATGATAATTGAGCTGGAGAAGAATCTGAAGATGGTCTGAAATGCAAAAATATGATCAAAGCTCAGGAGAGAATTTTTGGGGTGTGAAGGAGTAGAGGCTTCTAAGAGGTGCTCAAAAGGCCACAGGGAACTCTCAGCCTACTGGTTCAATATGAGGGCTTGAGTATGTGAATGGAATTTCTTGGATTCTATAGTTATAGGAATTACCTGGGCTACTCCACCAGTATTCTGTGTATGTGACGGCCATATTGCAGCATTCTTAGGAGTCTCTGAGGCTGCACCTCATTTTGCTTAGGCACAATGTGGAACCAGGGCTCAAACGTGAGGTTCGATACTTACGAGGTATGCACCTTAATCTCTATAATTTCTCTCTGATCCCAGGACTCAAGAACTTTTTTGGTTTTGTTTTTTTCGGCCACACCTGGTGACACTCAGAAATTACTCCTGGCTTGGAGGACCACATGGGATGCCAGGGGATTGAATTGAAGCCCATCCTAAGCTAGCGTGCAAGGTAGACACCTTGTGGCTTGTGCCACCACTCTGGCCCCAAGAATTTTTTTGTAAAAAACACCCAAGCATATCTGTTCGCTTGCCTGGCATCCCACAGATGTTCCAGGAGTTTCTTTGGAGAACCTTGGTCTACTGTGGTATGTGTGGTTGCACAAGACTTTCTGAATGCAGCTTAATTCCTAAGACCAAAATAGTTCAGTGAGTCACTTGGCTATATTCTGATCAAAGATTTCAAAGCTCAGGCATGTCAATGGTCCCACAGTCTGAGCTTGGAGAAGAGGCCAGTTCATTTTGATTCCAAGATTACCAAAAGGACTAGTGCTTTGGAAGGGCCACTATGATGTTAGAGTAGAGACAGAAGACTTCCAAAGGATAGAACAAAACAAAAAAACCCAAAACTGTGTCATGCTATGTTATTTTTATTTTTAAAATGAATTACATATTTTGGGGGGTCTACATTCAGTGGTGCTACCCTCCTGGCTCTGTGCTCAGGCATTACTCCTGAAGGTTCTTGAGGGGACTTACCTGGAGTGTTGGGACTTGAACCTAGACTGGCCATGAACAAGGCAAGTACCCTACCTACTGTGCTATTCTTCCTATCCCTCTGGCCCTTCTATAGATTTTTATAGCTTTTTAGTTGTCTTTCTGATGGTCTTCACAGTGGAGACAGACACACCAATGTGGTGGAAGTGTGGTGCAGGGTAGCCAAAACCACTTTGCTAGTTTGGTTCTTCATGCCTGCTGTCTCCATTTCATCTTCAATGGTATCCACTTTGAGTCTCCAAAGTGTTTCATTTGGGATGCTATTCTAGGATCCCAGAGGTGTCTAAGGTGAGTCCTCTAGATCCCCTGATTGCATCTGTCTGCTCAATCAGTTGTCAACCTGGCAAAAATGCAAGGGCCACACTCAGGGTCACATGCTTAGCAATGGCCTCTATTTCTCCTCACCCTGCCTAGTGGCTGCAGAGGATGCCTTTGTCTGATGTCTTTTTAGATTGAGAAAAGTCGAGGGAGCCCTCAAGGATGAAAGCTCTGGACAAGTAGATCTCTTTCTATTACCACAGCTGTCCCAGATGGCTCACAAGAGTTCTCAGGCTCCCGGGTGCAGCATCTGAGGTCAATGGGATAAAAATCTTAAAAACACATTGAAACTGACAGGCTGCCCTGACATTTGCTCTTGAGCTTCTAAGCTGTGGATTGACTACTTTTTCTCTATGACACTTTGCACTTCTGTTTCTTCAGTTCCCTCGGGAGTGCCTTCTTGATCCTTTGCGTCTTTAAAAGAAGAGGAGTTTAAAGGTCAGTGTGGCTAAGTCAACAAGGATTTAGGACCCCTTAATTGCACCCCCCCCCCAAAGCCCAGAAAAGTCATTCTCTAGAAAGACACACTCTAAGAGAATGCCATTTGAGAGAAAAATGTTGTTTTCACCTCATATCTGCTTGATGTGATTTGTGCCTGAGGAATTCACTCAAGTATAATCTGTGAGATTGGGGAAATGTTCACATTTTCTGAATGAGAGCTCAAGTTCCAGGAAACTGTTCAGGCTCTGTAAGTTTAAGATGAAAAAGACTGTGTCAGGTGAAACCAAAAATACTTCTAAGGGCTGGAGCAATAGTACAGCAGAGAGGGTGTTTATTTGCCTTACATTCAACCAACCAGGGCTTGAGCCCTGTCATCCCATGTGGTTCTCAGAGCACCACCAGGAGTGATTCCTGGGTGCAGAGCCAGGAGTAACCCCCGAGCAAAGCTGGATGTGACCTCAAATCCAAACAAAAACAAAAACCTTTCTAAAGTCTTTTGGATTTCCTGAGCCTTTCCCAGAATATGGCTTCTGTGCTTGCACAAGGAAGATTTACTTAGAATTTATGCAATTTCAGGGTTATCAGGGTACCTAATCCACTGTTTTCATTATAGCTGTCTTTTTTATAGGGTGGTGTCAAGATTTGAACCCAGACTTTTATAGGTACAAGCTATGTGCTCTTTGTGGCTCTATAGCTCAGATCTGGCTTATATGTAGTGCATGTAGTAGTCAGTTGGTTGCCTCTTGATATCTGTGTTCTTTATTCCCTTATCCATTTTCCTGTGATAAGACCCTTTTTCTCCAGATACTTACCCTTTTCTATGTGATCATGTATTGTAGAGGTAGTTCTGCCTATAGGAGGTGGTGGTGAGAAGTTGGTCTAAGAGCCAAGCATGATGTTCTCATATCCTTTGTCAAGATGGATTCTGCCATGGGTATGTGAAACACTGCTTGTAAATATGATGAGTGCATCTTCCTGCCCTTGAGCAATGGGACAGTTTTTCTTTTACTCTCAAAATAAGAAATCCACAGTAGCATGGAGAGAGTTTACTAAACCTGTTTCAGATGGACTTTAAGTTTGAGTAAATTAAAGAAGGAAGAATCATTTAATAGGAAGAAATTGGCTAGAGTGATCCAAAATTTCTACATGGGATTGAAGAGATACAGCAGGTAAGGCACACTTACCTTGCATGCAGTTGGTCAGGAGTTTGATCCCTGGCATGACATGTGGTCCCTGTAATGATCTTTGAGCATTTCCAGAAGCGATCCCTGAGTACAGAGCTGAGTGATCCCTGAGCATCACTGAGTGTGCCCCTTCCACACAAAACAAAACCAGTATATATAGATGTGTCTATGTATATTCAGGTGTTTATATATGTTTTACCTCAGGTGATAGGGTCAAGAAGATTTGGTACCTCCGTTCCCAGATTCGATCACCACTATCCACTGAAAGAAAGGAAACAAATTTCTTTGTAGAATCCTAGAGGATTTGAAAGAGATATTGGAAGACCAGGTATTGGAGATCAGATGTTTATGCATCTATCTCATTGAGCCTCTAAGATGCTGTTTAACAGTTTGTTAATTGTTAATGTAGTTGAGCATGAGGTATGTGATTAAACTAATGGCTTCCTTGATTATACAATCTCTGTCGCACCTTCTTTGGCATAAATACATTTCTTGTTTTGCAACAGTATTGTGTAGGATACCATGGCGACAGGTTAGGCATGCTTACATTTCTTACAGTCTTGATGAGGGACCCTGCAGAGGCATAACCTGTAGAGATGGCAAGCCCATATTCAGAGTTGGTAAGCATGAATTCAAGTAAACATGAATGACTATTTCCTTCTCTCTGGGGTG
Source organism: Suncus etruscus (assembly GCF_024139225.1). Lineage (NCBI taxonomy): Eukaryota > Metazoa > Chordata > Mammalia > Eulipotyphla > Soricidae > Suncus > Suncus etruscus. Next base: position 199,310,301 of record NC_064848.1, read on the forward strand.
AAGTGGGTGAGGGGTGCCTGTTATGTTCACCCTTTCCCTGAAGTGTCAGCTGAGAGTTTTGAAAGTGTGATAGGGATTGACTTCTATCCTATTGTTGATGAATTGAATATTTAGTCTCACCAATGACTAACTCTTCAATAAAAAGGGAGCCCCTTTTGCTGGACCCCTCCATGCTCCATTACAGATACCTGAGCCATTCCATTCATGGTTACATTGTGCCAGCATTAGAGTGGCTGAGAAGAGGGGCCTGGCTGACATTCATAGGTGAGTCATGCATTTTTCCGAGAATATCTCAAGCACCATTGGATCTGCTGATTCATGTGGCTTGATTGCTACACAGACTGGACGACTGCTGAGCCTTCTCCTGCTCATGTTCACATTTCTGCTCCATACTGACTCGGAATGCAGAGCCCGAAATAGAGATTTATATGCAGGGACTTACTTGTAAGTGTGATCTAAACAGGTAGGAGGGACCAGGAGGCTATATAATAGGCAAAGAAAGAAAGTTAGTGTGCAACAGTTATTGTTAGAAGAAACTGATGTTTAACCTTATTACACTTCCCAAGAGCCTTCTGAGGGGCTGGAGAGATAGCATGGAGGTAAGGCGTTTGCCTTCACGCAGAAGGACAGTGGTCTCCCTAGCCTGCCAGGAGTGATTTCTGAGCATAGAGCCAGGTGTCACCCCTGAGCGCTGCCGAGTGTGACCCTAAAACAACCACCCCCCCAAAAAAGGGAAGAGCTTTATGAATGGGTCTAAAATGTGTTTGCCTAGGGGCCAATAAGGGTTCTTCATTGGCTCCTGTTCACCCTAGATTATGGACCACAGGTGGTTCCATGCCTCAGATTCTATGCCTACTACTCTCCATCAAGAGTCCAAGGACTCTCAGAGCAGTAATTGTAATAGAAGAGGGTACATGATACCACCAAGATGAATCAGTCAGTTGTGACTATTTGACACTTGGTCAAAACCTGTGCTGTATTGGAAAGTGACATCAGGGAAGGAAGAAGAAGGAGGTGGGCATAAGTAAATTATTCATATATGCAAGTGTTGTTGCATGCATGCACTATACTCCACGTGGTTGAGTGAGGTAAACTCAGAATTTGAGCAAGACACACTGCTCTTACTCTTCCCTGTGCTAACTTGGAATATTTACCTGGCCATTCTATAATTTACTTTTTCCTCTCTACAAAGAGGATGTGAAGAAGGTAATAGTATGGTATCTATTAAGATCCTTACTTTGAACCTTAAATAAAAGTCGGTGGACCATTGCCCTACTATAAAAAGGAGTGAATGTATAGATATCTTTTGGACTTTGGAGATAGAGAGGAAAAGATGGAGATAAGAAGTGAGGGGTGTATTCCGTGGCAGAAGACTGTGTAGGAGGAAAAATTCTTGTTCATTAGAGGACTATGTGTATGAACAGTGTGAGGAGTGGTATGGTATCCAGGTGGCTGGGATAGTAAGACTAGAGAAATCAAGTTAAGATCAAGAAAATAGAGAAGATTTTTGCTTGTCTCTTTCTTAGTTATTTCTTAGAGAATTGAATACCCATTTGCATGATTTGAATTGTGTAGTTTGATTGTGGTTTCCATCTTTGGAAGGTGACATAGGCAGACTTTTTTTTTTTTCTTCCAAGATGAGGAATTCTGCCATGAGGTCAGTGCTCACTTCAGCCCCCATTCATCCTGGAGGAAATAACCATTGTCAGGCCCTTCCTGGAGTCTTTGGGAATATTACAATTTAATGGAGTAATTGCAGAAGAGTCATAGTAAGGGGTGGGAATGAGCATGAGAAAGACTCATTCATTTCTGACAAGCCATAGCTTAGTGCAGAGGCTTTGTAGATCCTGAATCAATATTTGAGAAAAAGGAGGAATAACCCGAATTATGATGTTTTTCCCTCTTTAGTTCCTTCTCCATGGCACTTCTCCATAAGGCTTCTAGAATAAAATGTTTGTTCATTTGGAACCAGTGCCAGCCAGCTTTGAGGGGGGTCACAGAGCAAAGGCATGATGGGTAAAACTCCATGAGGGCCATGGGTTTAGAGAAATGTGGGGTGCACCTGTTTCCATTTCTCTTCCTTGGTCAGATCAAGCTGTGTTTCAGCCAGTGCCTGTACAAGTACATAATGAATTCACTGGGGAAAAAAAGTGGGCAAGTAAATACTAAGAAAGAAGCATAATATAGCCATTGATTATAACCTTTGCCAGAATATCTGGGCAGATTCCATTCTGCCCTGTCATCTCCTCCTGATCCCCCTTCAATCATTGCCATTTGTTATTATTTTTAAATGGTTTGATCCTAAGTTAGTGGCCTACTTAATCCAAGCATTGTACATGTAGCAGCATTTTAATACAGCTGTAGAATCTGAACAATATTTTAGAATCTTAGGTAACCAATTTTGACTTTCTGTGAGATTATTTGGGGGAGCTAAGAGGGGATAAATGCATATTTACTTTCTTTTTTTGGGGGGGCACACCCATTTGATGTTCAGGGGTTACTCCTGGCTAAGCGCTCAGAAATTGCCCCTGGCTTGGGGGGACCATATGGGACGCTGGGGGATCGAACCTCGGTCCTTCCTTGGCTAGCGCTTACAAGCCAGACACCTTACCTCTAGCGCCACCTCACCAGCCCCGCATATTTACTTTCAATAATGACTTGTCTGTTTGCTCTTCAGTGCAGAAGGATTTGGAGTTGGAGCCTCTTATTTGAGGCTGAATACTGTCCTCTTTCTTTGTAAAGTTTAAGGAAAAAAAGTTACTTTTAAAGAAAAACATTCAACTTTTATGGGGAGCGGTGTCACACCTGGCAATGATTAAGGCTGAATCCTGGCTCTGCACTAAGAAAACAACTTCTGGTGGTGCTTGGTGAGACTATACAGGATGCTGAAGATGAATGCAAAGCCAGTGCTATAACCACTGTACTATCCTCTCTGGTTCCAACATTCCTCTTTTTTAAAAAAAAAAATTCTTGAGAGCTTAACATTCTAAAGTACTGAGTAAAGAACCATTGCCTAGAATGTTGCACGTCTGACCTCTACCCCTTCATCTTTTTTCCCCCAACACTGAAGTATAGAGATGCCTAGGACCAGCCCCCAGTGAAGGGGCCTGAAGTAGGGATGTCACAAAAATTAAGAAAACAAGATAGACGTAAGAGAGAAAAGTGGGCTCACAGCCTAGTGGATTGAGAGCCCCGATTGTCCTTCATGTGCAGTATTCTTTAGAACCAGTAAACATATGAAGAAGAGCAAACATTAACACACAGTTGAATATGGAAGCTTATATAACATTGCTAGGCCTTTATATATCAAAGGGATCTGGGTAAGCAAGCTAATATTAAAAAAAAATCTCTGAATTGTCTCCATCTGAGAGAGGTGGCAGATACAAGAGTGAATACTGGACCTCCATCAATATGGCATTCCCTATGGGTGCCATCTTTCTAGGAATTAGCAAGCAAGGGCCCCTAAATCACTTGTTCAGCCCCTCTCTTTAAAGTATCATCTTTTTTTAGGGGGTTGGGGCCACACCCAGAGGCTCTCAGGGATTACTCCTGGCTCTGCACTCAGAAATCACTCCTGGCAGGTTAAGGGGATCATATGGGATGCCGGATATCAAACCCAGGTTTGTCCTGGGTCAGCCACATGCAAGGCAAATACCCTACCTTTATGCTATCACTCTGGCACCTAAAGTATCATCTTTCTAATTAAGTGTACTTATTTCCTGGATGTCTATATATCCAACACTAGGGCCTCATTGTTGCTTGTGGCTACATGGGTATCCCTCTTCTTGATTACAAAACATTCTGTGCTTACCACTTTCCACCACCTGTTTGTCTCTGGCACACATGGAACAGAGCTCTGCATAGTGCTAGCCCTTGGCATAGTACTAATTTCAGCTTTTCAGAGACCAAAGCTTCTGACCCAATAGCCTTTGGATCATGAGACAATCAGGAGATGAAACAATACATTTAACTGCAGAGAACATGGCCTTTAGCATCAAAACAGGAAGCTCCTTTGGTATTTCCAGTGCAACCATAGGGTCTGTTGGATGGATTTCATTTCATTCTTCCTTTTCTTGACTTGTACATTAGCATGCCATAGTACAAGACTGAAATAGAGATTGGTGATGGCTGGCTTGTTACCTTCCAAAAAAGAATGCTTATACCTTCAGCATATCAAAACAAATAAAATGCCTCTTGGTAAAACAAAACCATCTGAAAACAATTTTCATCATAGAAACATCTGAGTTAAAATGAATATCTTCTATCCAATAAAGAATAACATTCTGTGGTGATTTGAAGTAAATAATGAGAATTAATGGGGGAGTGGGATTCAAACCTAGAGATGGGATACTATTAGAATTAGAAAAAAAAAGTTCTTTCCTATACCTGTAAGATAAAATGAATAGTTCACTTTCCCTGTAAGCATAAAAAAAATTAATACTAGGAAGAGGCATGTAACAGGTAACTGACCATCTTAAAATGTACATTTTAGTGGTATCAAGCTTATTAATACTGAGGCACCCTTTATCTCTAGAACTCTCTTCATCTTGAAAAACTCTATATGAATGAGAGATTTTCTTTTATCTCAATTATGATTTTTACCTTCTGTTTCTGACTTTAACTATTTGGTGTACCTTAAATGGAATCTGATAGTATGTGTCCCATTTGGGACTTATTTCACTTATAATACAATATTTCCAAGTTTCACCCATTATTCTTGTGTATGTTAGAGTTTTATGCTCATTTTTGTTTGGGGGCCATGAACCAGCAGTGCTCAGGAGCTACTCATAGCTTGTAGCTCAGGGTCTTTTGTAGTGATGCTTAACTGGTGCCCTATCTAAACCAGGGTCACTCCCATGTACCCTAACCCGTTGAGTTAACTTCTCAGTCCAGAGTTTTCTTTCCCTTAAAGCTAAATAATGATTTCATTGATATATTACATTTTGTTTCTCCACTTATATGTCAGTGGACACTTGGCTGTTTCCACCTTTTGGCTACTGTGAATAATATTGTCATGAACTTCAAGTAACATATTTCTTTGAAGCTTAGGTATTAGATCATTAATAACAAAGTACTCCAGTCTGAGTGGTTGAACAACAGAAATTAATTTTCTCACAATTCTACAGGCTAGAAACCTGTTTGCTTATAAAGGAATATGAATTTGTAAGGTCAATTTTTGTCCAACTATTCTTCCAGAGCTTATACCAATGTACATTCTCATCATCCTCTTCTGAAGATTTAAATAATGAGGGAAAATTGCTCTACTGGCCATGTTCTATTTTATTGATGTAGTGATGGCTGCTTATGGCTCGAGGTCTTGGCAGGAGTTAAGACAAACTCATCTCCCTTGGATCAGGAACATGACAAGGATGTTCGATCTTGCTGCTTCTATTCAAAGTGTACTGCAAGGGCAATAAGGCACAAAAATGAATAATAAAATAAAATAAAAATCATTTTCTTTGGAAAGAAAGAAGTAAATCTATCATTCTTTATAGGTAACAAGGTCTTTTATGTAGAAGCCCTCTAGGAATCTAGCAAAAAAATTGAAACTAACAAGCAAGGTGGTAGGATATAAGTTCAAAGTACAAAATTCATGTATAATTTTATATGCTGACAATAAAAACATCTGACAATGAAATTAAATCTACTACTTTTATAGCAGTATCAAAATACTATTATATTTGGGAATAAATTGTTTTCAACTTTATTTATTGATTGGTTTTTGAGCCACACCCAGCAGAGGGGTTACTCCTGGCTCTACACTCAGAAATCCTCCCTGGCAGGCTGGGGGACCATATGTGATGCCAGAAATCCAACAGGTCCCTCCTGTGTTGGCCGCATGCAAGGCAAATGCCTTACCGCTGTGCTATCTCTCTATTTTCTGTATTTGGGAGTAAATTTAACAAAAATTAGTGAAAATCTTTTATTCTTACAATTACACTTTAAAAAACAATACATTCAGGTCTAAAAACTTTATGTATTACACAGATTTTATATTAAGTCAGAAAACAATATTGTTATAGCAATACTCCCAGATTGATTTTGAGACTCAACATAGTTCTTTTTTGTTTTTGTTTTTGGGTCACACCCGGCAGTGCTCAGGGGTTACTTCTGGCTCTATGCTCAGAAATTGCTCCTGGCAGGCTCGGGAGACCATATGGGATGCCAGGATTCAAACTACTGTCCTTCTGCATGCAAGGCAAATGTCTTACCTTCATGCTATTTCTCTGGCCCCGAGACTCAATATAGTTCTTACTAGAATTCCTGCTGTCTTCTTTGCAGAAATTAGCAAGGTGAGGCTAAACTTCCTTGGTCACTGGGTCTCCTAATAGTCAAAGCTATCTTGATAAAGAACAAATTTGGAGAAATCATACTTCCCAATTAAAAACTAATTCTAAAGCTAGATTAATCAAGATAGTGGCATAAGGATAAACATAGATTAATGGAATAGAATCAAGAACCTTCATTATAGTCTGTTGATTTTTAATCCAATTGCCAAGATAATTTGTTAGAGAATGAAGTCTTTTTGAAAAATAGTGCTCAGACAGCTGGACTTAACTGCAAAAAAAAAAAAAAAGGGAATTTGAATCCTTTCCTTGTGTCATATATAAAACTTTTTTCAAAATTCATCAAAGAATTACATATACAAGCAGAAAACGCCACAAAACCTTTTAACAAAGTATAGATGAAATCTCTATGATATCAAATTAGGTAATCTTGCCATAGATTTGAAAACATACCAAATAACAGAACAGATAAATCTAGTTTTCACCAAAATGAGGAACTTTGTGGTGGCAAGATAAAACGTTATCAAAAACAATAAAACTATAGAAACTATAAGCATATATTCAATAAAGAATTTGTATGTCTTGCTAAGCCTTACAGTTTAATAGGTTAATATTCCAATATAAGAAAATGAGGAAAATTTTTAAATAGACTTTTCTGTAGTAGTGCATCTGTGCTCAATATCATGAACTGTGGGAGAAATCAATTAAAATTACAATGAGTGACTTTATAATCAACACGTTAGCTCTTATTAAAATAAATAAAAGCATTTAGCAAGGCTATGAAGAAATTGGAACCAACATACTCTTCCACTGGAGATATAAGATGAGATGGCTGTTTTTGCAGTTTTATAATTTGCAAGTTTCACAAGAAGTTTAGAGTAACTCTCTGACCCAGAAATTTTATTCCTAGGTAGATACTCAAGAGAATTACAAACCTACATACATAGAAAATTTGGTAGGCAAATGATCATAGCAGCATTTTTTTTATAATAGACAAAAATGTAGACATAATCCAAATGTTTATTATCAACTTATTAATGGGTAAACACAACATTTTATAGACATGTCTTTAGATCAGTCTAGCAGGGAATAGTATTCAACTGTAAAAAGGAAGAATTGGCGCTTGTTATAAAATGGATGAAGATTGTAAATACTGTGCTAAGTGAAAGTACTGCACAAACTTCAATATTGCAAGATCACATTTATAGAAAAGTGAAGATCATGCAAATAACAGAGTAGCAGAATTTAGACTCGATTTTCTGGGGCTAGTAAGAAGGTGAGTGTTGAAAGAAGATGGTGGTGATTTCCGATGGATGCAGTGTTTCTTTTATAGGCATATTAAAGAATTGATTCTGGTTTTTGTAGCCTAACTCTGTGAAAATGTTAGAACCATTAACTTGTACCCAGGAAATCGAAGTATTAGAAGATATGCAAATGATATCTCAATCAAGTTATTCCCATCTCAAATCAAGGGCCAAGTATCCTGGTTTTAAATGTTGAGGGTTGCAACCCTGGAGGTTAAGCACTTCAATTCTTTGGAGCAAACTCTCTAAAATTTCTCAAGAGCCAAACACATCACGTCCTCACATGTGACCTTGGAGGCTCATGGCAGGTCCTTGAACCATGAATCACTTCTGACGCGTTAGTTTCCAGGTTTTTACGATGAGCAACTGTGGGATGGAGGAGGTTCTTAGAAGAAACAAGGAAGTTTTTCATTGCACTTACTTTCCAGCCTTTTATAGACTTGCCTGTTGGAATGTTCTTTTAACCTCTCTCACAGAACATGAGCTACTTGCTCAAGTGCTTCGATACTGGTCAAACTTCATCTGAAACCACAGTTACTCCGTTGCTGACCTATTCTGGCTCTTTCTGATGTTTCTTGGCTTCATGTTTCCTGGACCCCATGGGAAATCTTGGCAGAACACCCTGTTATACGTCAATACAAAGTGCCTCTCTCAACTTCCCTCTGCTTTGAATTTTCTCTTTGTTGTCCCTCTTTATGTCCTTTTTTTTTTAATTGCATTAAAGCAAGATCCTTGCTTCCTTATTCTGAATCTAACTAACCTCATACCAGTTGCTATTGCCCCTTCATGTTGTCTTTGAAAACATCCTTTGCTCTGTCTGTCTCTTCTCCTATCTTAGTCCCTTTCTCTTAGTGGTTTCTTTCCTGGGCCTGAAGATAGCTCAAATTTCCCATTATGTTTAAAGAAGGCAGTAACATATGTAGAAAGAACTCAAATACCTTAGATACTTATTTATTTTTCTACATCCTATATTTCTGCCCCCACACAGTGACTTTTTTTTTTTTAAAGCCCATGTGGTTTCTGATTTTCATTGATGTGGACTTTTGATGAAGAGACTGTTCACAGAGCCTTGTGCTCCAATGAAGTTGAAAATGTTTCATACCCCCAAACAGTTCTGGATGTAAAGGTGAACTGAGGTTGACAAAAAGGAGTAGAAAGATCTTTGTAAATTGCTTCTCTGGGCCTTGTACTGGAAACTCAATAACCAACGTAGATTCATCTTCTGGATTATATAGCCAGAGGTAGCTAGAGTATTGTTGGGTGTAAGCCTTGTTAGTTTAGAATTTAGGTATTGGAGGAGGGATCAGTTTCCTGGAGAGAAAACGTTTTCCTTAGTTAGAGTCAGTGTTCTTTTTACACAGAAAATGTCCCAAGAAAGGCATTGAACTGTTTTTAGCTTTGTACATGAATTTTATGTAACTGGTCCATTGTCAGATTTTTAGATCTCAGTGTTGAATCTAGTCTGAGACTGGCAGGTCTTTTAGTAGAAAGCAAGAAACATCAGTTTAGATTTCCATTAAAATGAGGTGATCAGTGAGTCCATTAATGATCTGGGAGATTTGACAAGGCCTATGACAAGTATCTCTACATTTTGCCAACAGTAGCCACAGTCACGAGTCACATGATTATTACTTTTCCCAAGATAATTTCTCTCACATAAGGACTACACTTTTTTAAAATTTTTTTATTTATTTAAGTTTTGGGCCACACCCAGCAGGGGCACTCAGGGATTAATCCTGGCTCTGCACTCAGAAATAGCTCCTGGCATGCTCCGGGACCATATGGGATGCCAGAACTGAACTAGAATCTGTCCCTAGTCGGCCATTTGCAAGGCAAACACCCTCTCACTGTTGCTATCTTTCTAGCCCCGACTATACTTATTAATCTCAACAGAAATTGCTTTAGGGAGAGGGAGTTCATTTATAAATATACTATGGAGCTCTCTCAAAGTAGAACATTCTAAGATGTAATCTGTTAATCTGATGTAGTGCTTCTCTTAAAAATCAGAGTACTATTAATGAGAATATTGGCAATTTTATTGACCAAACATTTTCCATTTTAGTCTCTGAGAATGAAAGATCAGAAAGTTGATAATACCTTGTACAGAGTTCTTGGCATTATAGCTTTTGATTGAGTCTGAGTATTCCAATAGGTAGATAATGCTCAGGAAAAATGAATACTAAGGAAAAATGAATCATGTCACTGTTGTTCCCGAACAATTATAAACATCTTTGTAATATTTGCACTTGTTACCTAGAGAAGTCTGGACCTAAGAATGCAATGCCTGCAGGGATGATTTAATCTAGGACTAATTTTCCTTGAACCTAGGTTTTCTTTGTAGCCTTAACATAGATGGGTGACAGTCCTTTTTCAAACTAGTCACAATAGATGTGTGATGATGAGTAATTGCAGTTGAAGCAGCAAATACAATTAAATTATAAGGGAAGTCAGGGTTGTTTGATATCTGAAACATTGTTCCCCCTTTGCTTTTGTTTTTGGACCACACTTAGTGGTGCTCAGGGCTTACTCCTACCACTGTGTTTTTGGATCACTCCTGGCAGAGCTCAGGGGGTCATGTAGAGTGCTGGGATCAACACTGGGTTGGCCATGGGCCATGTGCAAAGAGAGCACCCTACTCGTTGCACTATCACTCTAGTACTGAAAGTCTTCATATATATTAGATGCTTTTTATTCTTTTCCTCCAGAGCCATAGTGAGTGAAATTCATGTGTTTCTAAGCACAGGGGAACTGACATCTTTGTGCATTCATTTATTGAACACATAGATAGGGTGCAGGGAAATTATATATATTACTTTGCTCCTTTAACCCTGACAAGGTAGATAATACTATTTTCACTTCAGGATAAGGTTTGGATCAATAGGTACAAAGATCTTACAACTGATATGTGCTATTATATTATATTATATTATATTATATTATATTATATTATATTATATTATATTATATTATATTATATTATATTAATTATATTATATCATTGGATGAATGCTATGGCTTAATCCCTTTAGGAAAAGGCCTCTTTTGTACAAGTCATGCTGCTTTCCAATGTAACCAAATGTATCTTTAGTATATACTTTTAAATGAATGATTATATATAAATGTGAGTTGACATTTCTCTCCATCTTTTACTCAGCTCCTTCAGATAGAAAGACTAAGATTTGCTATCATTTTTCTATTGAAATTAGTTTTTGACAAAAATATAACACTACAACTTAAAATGTTACAAAAGGAATGTATCCAGGATCATTATAAATGATGTTGAAGTGTTTTTGGTGACCATCAAAATCAGTTTGAGGATATGGCAAAGGTTTTGTTGCACAGGAACAATTTGATGATATTTCAAAATTTATCCCATTCATATTGTTGATGCATAAGTAAGTTGAATATTCTACAGACCCAAAAATAGTTTATGAACTTCTGTCTACCAAAACTACAGCTCAGTTTTGGAGATGGCCTGATTCACATATTTCAAAGTCATGAATAGGAGAATTTTTATATTTATCACCTCATACCAGGGAATCCTATGTCTTTGGACACCCATAATTCTGACATGTTTAATTGCAAAATTTGTTCACTATAGTGAATGGAAATGGCCTATTCCAGGGTAAAGACTAAGGGTTTCCAGAAAGTATGAAATTAAGGGTTCCATGAAAATCTTGAGGTAATACTGAAATATGCATAGTCTAAACAGACAGCTGATTTGAACAGAAGTTGTTTGCTTTTATAACAGCATTTTTTTTTCAGCCTTCTCCTTCCAAAGAACAGCACAGTAAAATTATGCGATTCTCTTGATATTCTTGCTTAGTCTTCCCTTTTACGTTCAATCTCATCAGTAGGAGGTCAGCAGGAAGGTGTATGGTAGAACAAAAGGCCACAATGGTCTTTTGCCAGGCTGTGGTCTGCAAAACATAATTCTCAAATTTGGGCAGCCTCCTTGGAGAGAAAGACAAACCAGATGTTGCAGAAACAACCATGGTGCAAAAGGCTAGAGTGAGTTTGTGTAGGCTGGAGGGTCTGGATTTCAAGGTAAAGGAGCCTGCCATATTTTCCAGCATTGCTCTGGCCATGGTTTCTTTAACTTCTTATTTCTTCTTGGCAGAGCACATGAGGAATTTGAGAATATGCCACAGGCATGGAGAAAGGGCTGCATTGCTTCCTTGTGATTTTTCCTCTGAGATGGCATTAAGTTTGCAAGAACTGGAAGGAGGCCAGTGTCTCCCCCAGCTCTATCCCAGGGAAGGGCATCCATCCAGGAGCAGGGTTGACCCTTCTGCCAGTTTACTGTAGTAAAATTCTCAGCTTAGCTTGTTTAGTCAAGTAAGGTTTTATAGATATTTCTCGAATCCAGGGACTAATATACTCTGTTGTTGTTATCAGCGGCAATACAGAATAACGGAATACTATGTGAGACTGATGGCAGAAGCATTCGAGAAGGAAATAGAGTAGCAATGAGGCCCTGAGATTAAAGGGACGGGGAAGAGTGATAAGTACATTTAAGAGTAAAGCTGCTTGGGTAGATTTGGAAAGGACAAAAAATAATCAATGAATATTAAAGGGAACTTGGATTAAATTGTGTCCCTTTTCTTATGGTCCTTCATTGCTTAATATCAAGTCTACGTTTTGAGGACTGAGTTGTTAGGTAACTTTGTTGTTATATGAACATGGAGAATAATTTCACAAGCCTAGGTGATAAACCTGCTGCCTGGTTAGGTGTTAGAAGGTATAATCTATATAATTCTATATGGAAAGGCCCCAAATTGACTGAAACCTAATCAAGTGAGGTAGTGTGTCACTTGGTTTCAGTGTACTAGTTTCTTGTAGCTGCTATAACATATATCCATATGTTTGGTGGCTGAAACAACAGAATAGTGTTCTCACACCTTCCTTTTGGCCAGAAGTAGTCAAAGTCAAGTTAGTAAGTCCAGTTCCTTTTGAGAGAATGAAGCAGGATCTATTGTATCTTCTGCCAGCATCCCTCACATTCTCTGGTCATGCTTATATAACTCCAATCTCTGTCACCATCCTCAATTTGTTTCTTATGTATGTCTACTCACCCTCTTTGTCATCAAAAGAAAAACAAGTGTGTAAAATACTAAGTGACATGGAGTTATTTTCATATTGTTTCTTAGTTCTTCTATGGCGAATATAATATACTTTATTAGAATGTGTATGGTTAATAATTCAACCTCGGTTCTATTGAGAGTCTTGTCAAACAAATGTTTAATTGAATAGAAGGTACCAAATGTTGGCAAACCCTTTCCCTTAATGAAGGTACTGAGAATGCTCCCTCTCCCCCCAAAAAGGAGAAATAGGGTGGGGAATGAGGAGGTGTATTGGAGGTAGCATATGGGCATTGGTCAAAAGTCTTGAACAATATAATAGCTGAAATGGAAAAAAAAAAAGGTTTTCTAAGGAGTGGGGGGAGACCATGGACTATTGGTGGAGGAACGTTGATACTGGGGGTTAGTTTGGAGTTGGAGCATTGTTAGCCTAAACCTCTTATTATTAACAAGATTGGTACCTAAACAAAATGTTAATGTAAAAAAGTAAAAAGACCAGTTGATTCAAATCATTTTTTTTGCTCAGAGAGGGATATAGGAATCAATCTGTGAGCAGGATCCAGCAGAGTCTCATAGGACATATGACATATGGCTAAACTTTTGCTCTCAACAATAGTGTGAGAGGAGGCAGACAATAATAACTTGAGAACAATTCCAGACTGTATGATCTGAGGACTCTTCACCATCAAAAAACCTGGACCTGATTTTACTCCTGGCCTGGTGGGAACACACCTTCATTTAAAAATACTAAGCTGTTTATGAAACTATTAGGATTTTAAACACTGAGCAGCTACTAAGAAATTATATGTTTCCATGTGAAATCACTAGTGTGAGTCTATTTTATTCATTTTTTTAATGGCCCCTTTCTTTAGAAAAGATCATTAATAAGATATTAGTGCCTGAAATTTATGATGTTTTAAACACTGGATGGAATTTAGAGGAAACATAATTGGTCTCAAGATGAAACTAGGAAATGGATACATAGGAGATTACTATGATTGGTTGGTTCGCTTTTGCATATGTTTAGGCTACTCCATGATAAAACATTAGTATATGACAGGTGAGGCAGAAATAAAATAAAAAGAGAGTTCCAATAAGATCTTGTCTCAAAAAGTTACCTGAATATATGTTCTAGTTAGTCCCAAGTTTTTCATGTGATTTTTGTTTTCTTCTGAAGGAAAAAAACACTTGGAGAAAATTCAAATTCTCTATTGGTCCAGGCTGATCAATTATTCAGGAGAGACTAGTGCCCCTTCTTTTTTATTAACCCCCTAAGAGTCTTTAACAGAGGCAGGCGAGGCTTGGGGAGGTCAATGGGCAGAGCGGGAGGGAAAGTTGGGGACATTGGCGGCAGGAAATGTTCACAATGGTGAAGGATGTTACACATTGTGGGACTGAAACTCAATCATTAACAATTTTGTAACTGTGTATTTCATGGTTATTTAATTCAAGAATTTATTTATAAAAATAAACCTAAAAATAAAACTAATTTAAAAAAGAAATAGGCATCAGCGCAGCATAAATAATAAAAACAAAACTGTCATCTTGGACCAGAGGAATGAAGAATCCACTTAAGAAAAAAGAAAAATAATCCTCTCGTTCTTTTTTGTAACTTTTAAGGTTTTGAAAGATGAAGTGACTCAAATAAAATAGCACATACCTGGCCATAGGACCCTGTGAGTTCCAGTCCCGATGGAGAGAGAGTTTTCTCTGTTTCAGTATTTACTTAAGAAAGTATTTTTATTTTGAAAAAGTTCAGAGTCAAAGAGAGAAGATTGCCATGTATCTATCACTTACTTAGATTTAAAAGTTTCTAGCTCATGGCAGACTATATCATCTAGATTTTTACCCCTCCATATAAATTTTGAATAAATCCTTCCTTTTATTGAATGGCATTTCAGTATTTCTCTCTCAAATCATTGCTGCCTTAAAACCTAACCTGACAGGATTGACAAGAACAACCGTCTCCCCCTAAGCTTTTTGCAACTGGTTGTGTGTTTTTTTATTTGAAAAATGCTATTTTTAACACCCGGGCAAGTGTACTTCCTTTAGATAAAGACCCATGAATGAAGTGGTGGGTAAATGAGGAAGGAGATGTTCGAAGGCCCACAGGAAGTGGGGATTCCCCTACTTCCCACGGGTACCTCCTTCCTTCATTTCTGCCTCCATCACAGCTCAGAACAGGGGTGTGATTTGCTTTTGAGAGTTCACAGCAATGCACTGTGTATGACAGAATATTACACCAGTCAAAAAGAAAAAGAAATATTTCTATCCCATGACAGTGTTAGAAAGCTGTGCTCCAGCCACAGATAGTACCGGGGCTACGTACTTTGTACACAGTTGACCCAGGGTCGATTCCCCCTCCCTAGCATCACATTGGTTTCTCAGAGCACTGCCAGGAGTGACCCCTAAGCACTAGAGCCAGAAGTAAGTACTGAGAATTGCTGGATGTAGTGACTGTCCCCTCCCCTTGAAAAGAAAACCCTGCCCCTTTCCATTGAGTCACTGGCACTGCCCTGCATGCTTCATTTCCTTGGACATATAGCTCTTCCTGATGTTCTTCTATGGGGTCCCTTCTCTCCACTGCCCTCCCTTCCCCTGCTCCTTTCAACTTTCTACTTCTTTGCAAAGTTGGTGACTTCCAGATCTCTGTATTTAAACACTCCTGCCTATTATAATAACATCTGTAGTTATTTCATCAGAGTTCAATAAGTGATCACTACTGCTACTGCTGCTGCTAATACCACTACCATCACCACTACTGCATTCCTAATATTACAATAAAGACAACAACTACTACTATTTAATTTCTGATCCTATTTACTTGGGCTTGAGTGGTTGGATTCCCAAGCTGTGAACCTCTTCCTAGGATACTTAGATCTGGGCATCTTACTTTCCATTTCACAGGACTCCTACAGTTGTTGGTCAGGCTTAGTGGTGTTGGGGGCCCCCCAGGGCCTCTTTTAATGTTTGGTGCTAAGAACTAACAGGATTACACCTGGCAGTTCTGGGGAAGGGCTGTTTTTATAATGAAGTGCCAGCAACCAGGGTCTTTACATACAAGTCTTTTGAGCATCTGTCTAACCCTCATTTTCGATCCTAAATTTCTCTTATTCATAGGTACCAGAGTCTGTAGAATTTGTCTCTGCAAAGCTTAAAAAGATTGTTGATTAGGCAAATTTCCAGGGGCTCTGTGTCCTGTTTCTTGGGAACAATGATTACTCTGTCCATGTTTAAAATGTGCTGTACGGCCTTGAATAGTTTTTGCATATAGGCTAAGAGATGGTCAATAGAAAGTTCCAATCAACCAGGATAAGGAAGGGGCCATTAAAAATAGGTTCAGAGTACTGTGATCACATTCACACCTTGAGGATAGTGGAGCAATAGTTGGAATGTGCTGAATTTATTGCCTAAATTTTGTGGAACACTTCTTTGGAGAACATGTTTTTGGATGATTAACTTTTGACATGTGGGGATCGGTGAAACATTCAATGGAGGATATGAGCAAAGATCTGAAAGTTGAAGACATGTAGGTGTGGAGGTAAGCGAGATGACTCAAAGGGAGTTGGTGGTTTGCTCCTCAACATTGCATGATCCTTGAGCACCACCAGATGTGCTAATACCCCAAATTAGAGAGAAAGAAAGAGGAAGTGAGAAAAAGTGAGCGTGCTAGAGAGAAAGCAAGTGTGTTAGTATAGTTTCAAAGCATCCTGCAGACATTAGAAATATCTTGTTATATTATTATTATTTATTTATTTTTTGGTTTTGGGTCACACTCAGCACTGCTCAGGGTTTTACTTCTGGCTCTGCATTCAGGAATCACTCCTGGTGGTGCTCAGGGGACCGTATGGGATGCCAGGTATCAAATCCAGGTCGGCTGCATGCAAGGCAAGTGCCCTAACTGCTGAATAATTGTTGGCGCCTCTATATTACTATTTGTAAGGTCTTAATGATCTGACCTGATAACTTCTCTACTGAAACACTAGAAACAAATTCTTCTATCTGACATGGAAAAAATGGCAAATTAACTTCAGTCTTTCCATCTTTGCCTCTAATCTACCTTTCCTGCTTTATCTCTGGAGCCACACTTGGCTTCATCCCATCATGGATAGCTCATCCTTATTCTACTTGAGTCCATATTCTTGTGCCTTCCTCAGCCCTGATTGTCAAAATTAAATCCATAATTAAAAAATTTTAAATTTAAACACTTGGAGTTTAAGAAAAAATGTTGAAGATAAAAAGACTATAATAAATTTTCACGTGCTCTCAAATATGGCAAAACACCAAAGTTGCCTATCTCCTCTCTTACCATTTCTCCCACTTTCCACCCCCATTTTCTTCTCCCTATTTCTTTATCCCTATTTCTTCTTGCTTTGAAGTTCTGGTGTATTGCTAGTGCAATGCTTATACATGACATCTACCTTTTAATATTATGGGAGCTCTTTTTTTTTAATCCTTAATCTTGCAAAGCAGAACTTGAAACTTAATACATTTTTCTTTCGTTCTTTGCAGCATCTCCTCTTGTGAAATGCTGGAAGCTTTAGCACAGAGATATATGGCACACAATGAGGATTTAGATTCTGACTAGCCAGAAAGAATTGGTTGGTGGTAAAGGCAATACAGGAACCAGGGGGTGGGGATAGTAACCAAACAGTAGGAAGGGAGAAATGGTAAAAACAGGAAATGCTTGACTTTGACACACATTCAATATAAGGTTCATGAACCTGGCCAGGGTCCCCAATCTCTTGTGGAGTTTTTAAAAAAAACAAACATGTGAAGTAACGCTTTTGGCCACAAAACCATTTGGTGATTTCCTAGCAAAAATAAAATACTCAGATAATCCGGAAATCACATGCTATGATAGTCAGCCAAAGGAGCTGAAAACTTTCATGCGCATCAAAACCTGCCTGTGGATGTGTTTATGGCAGTTTTGTTTGTCTTTGTCATAACTCGGAAGCATACACAATACCCTTCAGCAAATGAATGGGCAAAAGCACTGTGCGCCATCTGGCTGCTGCAATCTTATTCAGTGCTCAAGAGAACTAAACTCTCAAACCATGAACAGTTATGGAGGTGTGTTTAAGGCTTGTTGGTATGTGGAAACAGAAGAAATCTGGAAAAGCCCATCTATTGTTTGGCAGAGTGATGGAAACAGGAAAAAAGACGGAGCCATTCAGGTTTTGGAGGAGGAGGAGGGATGACTGGATGGGGCACAGAGACTTTTTTAGAGCAGAGGAATGATGTGGCCTGATAGCAGAATGATCGTGTGTCATTCTCAGTTGTTCAACATCTGTTGTAGTCTGTGGGTTGTGTGTGACAGTGACACGTCAGTGATGTTTCATTCGTTGCAATCCGTGTGCCACTTGGGTGTAGGATATTGACAATGTGGACACTGCAAGAGGGAGGCAGAAAAGATATGACGAGTCTTATTCTCAATTCAACAATCACCAAAGTTCTGGGGCTGGGGGAATGACCAAGCATTTGGTTTCTATGTGCCAGGCCCCGAGTTCCATTTCTAACACCACAAAATAAAACAAATGACAATAAGGAAACACACAAACTTCTCCCTACACCCAATTTCTGGTCACTAAAAGTTAATAAATAAATCAATAAGTCTTTTATTTAAAAATATGGGGGGGTTGGAGTGGGTAGGTAGGATGGATAGGGCATTTGCCTTGTCCACAGCCAATATGGATTTGATCCCCAACATCCCATTTGGTTCTTTGAGCACCTCTAGGAGTAATTTGTGGGTACAGAGCCAGGAGTAACTTCTGAGCACTGCCAGGTGTGATCCCCTCCCCAAATCTCTCTATCAATCTATCTATCTCTATCCGTCTGGCCATCCATCCATCTATCCATCCATGAGAGAAAGAGTTTACCTGGTACTTGGTTGACCTTGGTTTGAATCCAGGCACTGCATTGTAGAGCCCAGAGCATCACAAAGGGTGATCTCAGAGTCCAGAGCCAGGAATGAGCCCTGAGCACAGTTAGGTTTACACACCCCTCTAATCCTTCCCCCAATACATAGAGTTGAGGCCTTGCTCCTATAGACCTTGAATTTGTAAAGCAGGATTATTCATAGGAACCAGGAAACTGTGATTCAGGATTAACAAGACATTTGAAAAATGTCATTTGAACATAAATGATATAAATAACAAGACAGCCTAAGTGGACAGGATAACATCTAAAGAAATAACTCAACCAAAGAGAGTAAATTTAGTCTGAAGCAGTGCTCAAGAGGTTTGTGGACCTTTCTTGGTCATTCTCCTTCAAAATTCCATTGATTCAATATGAGAGCCCAAGGAGGCCATGCTGCTTTGACCCTGCAATGTTGGAGATATTTAGACCACCCCAGTAGTATTCCAGAGTTTTTAGGGTTGCATTTGGTTATGCTCGGGGTACCACGAGGTGCCAAAGAAGAAATAAAGGTCAACTTCATGCAAATCATCCACCTTGACCATTTGCTATTTCTCTCAATTCTTCATCTAGAAAGATTTGACTTTTTCATACAGTTTCTGGTAACTGTGTCTTTCAATGACTGACTATCTTTCACCAGCAGGTAGCAAAACTGAGCCAAAAAAAAATGAGCACACTTGGGACTAAACATGAAATTCTATTCATATTGGATTTGTGCATTTTTCATCTCATTCTGTTATGGTTTTTGTAATTTTATTTTATTTTTTTGAGAGGGGCTACTGTCAGCAATTCTCAGGGTTTAGTCCTGGCTCTGTGCTTTAGGGGTTACTCCCTGGTGGTACTTGGGGAACCAAATCAATGCTGACTATTGAGCTCAAGTTAGCTGCATCAAGACAAGATTATTTTTCCTACAGTATTATCTCTCTGACTTTTGTTTTATTTCCTCAAGGATTCCCTTGTTATATGCCAAACAGTTGAGAAAAGAACAACACATCTTTATCCCACCTATATTTACCATGCGAAGCATCTAGACCATGCTGTTATACTGGGATTTCTAGGGGAAAGGTTGATGGTGACAAGTCATAAAGAGACACAAAACAAAGTAATAGGGGGAGAAGACCTGAGGGACATCAATGGCAGATGGTGGAACTGAAATGATAGCACAGATGGTATGGGCATTTGCCTTGCATGCGGCCAACCTGGGTGTGATCCCTGGCATATGGCCCCCTCACCACTGCCAGGAATAATTCCTGAGTGCAGAGCTAGGAGTAACCCTTGTGCATCACTAAGTGTGTTCTTCAAGCAAAACAAAATAAAACAAAACAAAAATGGTCCTGGAAATCTGCTGTAGGCAGAGTGAACAATAGGAAAAAAAAAAGCCTTTGAGCTTCCTTGTGCAGTGGCATGGAATTTCTAGCATGTTCTGGGCTCTGTGTGAGATGCAAAAAGTGGAAAGCTGGACCCTTGGAACCATGACCTTTGAGAAGAGCTTAGGAAGGATCTAAAGGAATGCAGGGCCAGAAGACTGTATTTGGAAGGATTTTTTTTTTTATCTGCAGGAGAGGGAGATAGAAGACTAAGGCCCAGGCCAAGGAAAGATGTTAAGAAACTAAACTGTGGGCCTGGAGAAATAGCACAGCAGCGTTTGCCTTGCAAGCAGCCAATCCAGGACCTAAGGTGATTGGTTCGAATCCCGGTGTCCCATATGGTCCCCTGTGCCTGTCAGGAGCTATTTCTGAGCAGACAGCCAGGAGTAACCCCTGAGCACCCCCGGGTGTAGCCCAAAAACCAAAACAACAACAACAACAAAAAAAAAAAAACCAAACTGCTCCTTTACAACTTCCTTTGTAGCTTTCCTCTGAATTTTCAGTAATTCCAAAGAAATGCAACTTCTTGGTTGAACTCTCAGGGATGGGGGCAATAATCCCTGGTGTAGGGGTACAAGAAAGGGGTGTGCAGTTCCATCACCTTCTTCCCTGGGTCAGCAGTCATTGCTCTTTCATAACATTTCATGACGTTGTTCAGTAGACTTGCAGGCAGCTGCGCTGGAACTGAAAGCTTTCAGCGCAGTAGTAAGGAGAGAATGGCCAAAGCATGCATGTTGCCAGGGACTCCGCTGGAAATCCCATTTACACAGGAAAATGGATTTTTAAGATCCATTTGGCCCTGGAAGCAATGCCATGTTTTGCCAAGACTGAGTCAATAATTACCAGCTCTTCCCCTCATGCTCTGTATGTAGCCCTGGGCCAAGCTGACAAAGAGTCAGGTGAAAAGCACTGCCTTGAGGGGCCACCTTCTGTCTCCCCCCCACTTCCCCAAGTGGGGTTCTTAAACTGTTTGGGTTGGCACTGGGGTCCTGGCCTTCTGCTTTCTGTAATGAGGCACACAAGAGAGAAACCTTTGTGCTTGGCTTCTCTGAGCAAATGCCCAGCGAGAGATCCAAGTACCCCCTCATTTGCGAGGCCTGCAAAGTGAGCCCACATTTCTGTCGCCTGGTAAATTTTTTCCAACCATGAATAAGATTTTTGGCTACCCCTCTGCCCCATCTGCCCTGTTCCCCTGCAGGGCCATGTCACTCTAGGCTGGGACCATCATGACCAACTGGGATTTAAGAAGAGCTTTGCAAATGTCTGTGTGTGGGGGAAGACAATATTTTCAGAGGAAACAGGCCTGGGCATGACTCTGGCTGATGTAATAGTGTGCTGTCTGTGCTAAATCCAGCTGACAGAGGCATATGCTTTGCACAGTGTCCAGATAAGAAGACATGTACAGAACTTTCTCCTTCTGACAAGGCTTGTTATGGATATGAAATGGAACGCAGAGGTGGTTTTCTGATTTTCTTTTTTTTTTTTTTTTTTTTTTTGCTTGAGCATATGAAAGAAAAAAAAAATTCCGTGTTGGTGTCATTTTGATTTATTCTGCACGTTACTCCTTCTTATGTACTTCTTAAAAACACTCTTCAATATGAACATCAGGTGCTGGCAACTTTGTTAGGGTTCAGGGAGGGGGGTGGCAGGATTGCTTTGAAATAAACCCAGCTGGGAAAGTGACCTCATATCGTCTTTTAAGCAAAAAAAGAGGAATTTCTAGAAAGGCTGGTGAATGCTGTCCCATCCAGAATGACTTTTTAAAGATTTATTTCCCCGAGAATGGTTAATGATTAATGCCATGCCTCGTGTCCCAATGAACCACTTCCCTTCTCCAGCCTGGAGTGGCTGTTTGCTGGGAACAATGAACTTTTAGTGTATGTGGGGGTGGGGTGGGGGGGGGGAAGGGAGGGATTATTGCTATTAGCACTGGTATTGGCGGTGGGGACTGTTTAGTTCTGCTTCTCTGGGTTCAAATGTAGGCACCAGAGCTTGGAAAAGAATGTGGGGTTTTCTCCTGGCCACTCTGCAAACTTCTTCCCACTCCCTCTGATCTCTTTCTGGGGCAGATGAAGTAAGTGAGACATGCCATATTGGTGTGTGTGAGTTTGTGATTTTTGTTGCATGCATTTTATTTATTTATTTATTTATTTGGGGAGGGATTCCAAGTAGTATTCAGGAGGCCCAAGGACCATCCCTGAGCAATTTTTGGTCAATCTGGCCAGTGGTTCAATGTAAGGACCCTGCACAGTCAGGGATTACCTGCGCAACCCTGGCGATGCTCTAGGAATATTTGATTCATTATTTTTTTTAACTGAAAATGCCACATTTTCTCATTCCACATGATTTTGTGCCTCCTGGAACTATTTTCTTCTTGCTATACAAAGGGATCAGGATCTTCTTTTCTGATACCTCGAATATATTATATTTTAGTGGCTTACTCTTAGTTCTTGAAGTTTCCTTTTTCCTTTTATTGCTTAGTTGCTGCTGCTGTTGTTTTGTTTATTTTGGGGAGAGGGTCACACCAGTAGTGCTCAAGGGTTACTTCTCAGTTTTGCCCTCAGAAATTACTCCTGGCGGTTCTGGAGACCATATGGGATGCAGGGGATCAAATCTGGGTTGGCCACATGCAAGGCAAATGCCCTACATGCTATGCTATCTCCCACTGGTCCCACTCTTGCTATTTATTTGCATGAAGCTTGACTTAAGAGTGTTTTTAATAATGTTATGGTATCAATGCTTAGTGATCTTTTTAAGTGTTTTTCGTGGAAATTTCCTCCATCACCAGCTATTTCTCTCATTATTATTATTATTATTATTATTATTATTATTATTATTATTATTTTATTTTTTGGGTTTTTGGGTCACACCTGGCAGTTCTCAGAGGTTCCTCCTGACTCTATGCTCAGAAATCGCGCCTGGCAGGCTCGGAAGACCATATGGGATGCCGGGATTCGAACCACCATCCTTCTGTATGTAAGGCAAACGCCTTACCTCTATACTATCTCTCCGGCCCCTATTTCTCTCTTTATATCTTGTAAGAGCTGAATGGAAAAATGAGGAAGAGAGATAGAGAAATTAAAGAGGCATTTCTTGCTTAGTGTTTATTTCATTGGCAACTAACTGGGGAGCCCTTTTTCACAGGAAAAAAAAAAAGATTTTGCTCTGGGATTGTTCTACCTGAGAGCCTCTATGATAATATCTATTCCCTTTATTGGAATCTGTAAAACATTACTCACACAAATGGAGTGTTCATTCATTGGTCATGAGATAGTTTGGACTATGGAGCACTAGAATTCTCGTTCATTCTTCTGGATATTTCTTATGGATTTATTAACACAGGGATGGGGGATTGTTGAAACTAGGTGTATGTTTAGTTGGATGATTTCCATACAATTCAACAGTGACCTTGTTCTTGGTACCATGTACAGGTCACTATAATTTGTCAATAACTAAATGATAACGTGTGCTAAAAGGCCAGCTTGGGCTCCAGAAATGGGAAAGTAGAAGGTAACTTCAGGGTCTCCTCAAAAAGCATCAGGGAAGAGCTGAGAAAAATCTGTCATCTTGAAAGTGATACTAAAAGGTTTTTTTCTATGTTGGTTGCTGCCAAGCAATTTTCTTTTTCTTTTAACTTTCTGTAAGAGGCAGACTTGATCTAGATTTTGGGTCTTGACTGCATAGAGGAAAAAGACTGAATTAAGCATTGTACTGGTCTATGATAATAAGCCCAATTCTATTAATGGCTTTCTTTAAAAAATTTTTTTCTTACAATGAGACAATGCAGATTATTTCTGAAAAAGGATTCCATTAGCAGCTTTTTAAGGTACTGTGGTGCTCTCTAGAAGCTGTGTCAGTCTACAGATAGGTATTAATGTTATAGCCCCGTTTTATCATTGGGGCTATAAAGAGACTTAGGAGGGTATTTGGGAAGTGAAGAAATGAGATGTGAGCTGCCTTTTTAAAAATAATTTCTCTCCTGGAGGAGATCTGGACTATATCTGATGATGCTTGGAGGCAATGTTCTTGGGTGGGGGGTTTGGTTTTAGGGCCATATCCAGTGGTGCTCAGGCATTACACCTGACTTTGTTCTCAGGTATCACTCTAGGCAGGGTCAGAGGGCCATATGAAATGCCAGAGATCAAACTCGGGTCAGCTGAGTACAAGAAACACTCTACCCACTGGACCTGGATGTTGAATGGTGGGTTCTGAATTCAGAACTGCCCACACCTAGAATGGGCTGGTAGAGGAGTCTGCAGGGGGGAGAGAGAGGGGATAAGAAGGAGAGTTAGAGAGAGAGATGTGTATGAGAGGCATCATCATCAGAGATTCAGCATCAGATTCAACATTAGCAATTGTGCATCATCAAAGAAGCAGCAGCAGCAGCAGCAGCATCACCAAAGGAGTTAGTCAGCCTGGAAGCCAGTTAGGAAGCCTGGAAAAAGCAGCTGAAAGGGAGACAAAGGCCCAGAGAGCCAGAAGGAGTAGAGAAGTAGCTGCTAAGACAAGGCTTACTATGGAGGTGTGCATAGTGGTAGGGACTGTGAAATAGAGCTGGCTGACTCCTGGAACTTCATCTGACTGCTTTGTGAATCTCTTCAACCTCACCCTGCAACCTTCAGACCTGCCAGACCATAGGGGCTGTGGGAGCCCAGTCGAGCCCAGAAAGGCCTCACCATCCCCACACCAACAATAGGACTTATTAATTTATATTAAGACAACAGGTTGTGCATTCCATAAAATCCCCAGAGAGGAAGAGGGAATCCCTTGCACCCTGTCCAGGTAGGGCAAGAGATACTGGTCTAGTAGCAATTAATTCCCTGCAATAAATAATCCACACAGTTAGGAAAGTTTAGCAGGCAAGAAACTCACACTGCAAGCTGTTCACCAACAAGCTAGTCACTCCACCATGTGGAACTATGAGCCTTGATGGCAGCTCTCAGCTAGGCCTCTTAAGTAGCTTTTATTGAGATCAAAATAAAGCCCACCCCCAAGGGGATGGGGAAAAGCCAGATGAGAAGGCAATAGGGAAACAAAACCAAAGAAAACCAATGGATATATATATATAAAGTCCAATTCAAAGACCTCTCTTGACACCTGGAGGCAATTCTTACTGGAGATAGAACTTAGGTCAGTTGCATGCACGTCAAGAACCTGGATCCCTGTACCATTTCTCTCATCCCATAAGCTGCTTTATAAAAGCTCCTCATCTTGGCCTCCCCATCTCATTCTCTCTGAACTCTTTAATCTTTAAATGTTGTCCATTGTGAACTTGTGGCAGAAGCTCCACCCTGGATGTCTGGAGACACAAATTCTCCTTCCCACTGGGTTTTGTTGGTTCTTTGATCTGGAATCAATCACAGAAGTCACTTGGATGTCACTTTCCCACCAGGGGTGGCAATAATTGAATTCTTCAAGTTTGGTTTTGAGCTTTAGGATCCACTTTGAGCTTGTTGATCTCCTCCACTGGCGAGGAGAGGAGAGAAAGTGTAATCATGAACATTCTAGATACTTCTTTGTTTTCTGGGATGAACCAAAAACTGTGGGGTTTCCTTAGAAGTCTAAAGAATATTTTCTCAAGAGAAAAGAGCTGGAAGTTCCAGCTCACCACAGGAAGCTCACCACAAAGAGTGATGAGTTTAGTTAGAGAAATAACTACATTTTGAACTTTCCTAATAATGAGAATGTATGAGGGAAATGGAGAGCCTGTTTAGAGTACAGGCGGGGGTCGAGTGGGGAGGAGGGAGACTTGGGACATTGGTGATGGGAATGTTGCACTGGTGATGGGTGGTGTTCTTTGCATGACTGAAACCCAAACACAATCATGTATGTAATCAAGGTGTTTAAATAAAAAAAAAAGAATATTTTCTCATATTGCTTTCTGACCTTGAATTTCTCAGTACATTTTTTTAATTTAAAAAAATCATTAATAAAAGTTTCTGAGTTCAAGGTCTCTTGTATGTTTAAGCCCAGAGATGAACACATCCATAACATTTCCATCTGGCTCCCCAATATATGCTCACCTCCCTATCAGAGCTCACCTTTATCTGCTTCTTTCTTAGAAAATGACGAATGTAAGAAAATCATACACTGCTTCTTCCTTAGATGTTCCAGTCTTTGTCTGGTCGTTGAGCACAGACACCTCAGAACAGTGGGGATTCCTTTATAATCGATCTCATTAATTATTAGTTATTTGTGGATGAATTTAAAATCATGAGGTACTGACATATGAGAGCATCTTTCCACTTGTTATGAAAAAGGAAAACAGTATGGGTGACAGCATGGACCTTCATCCTCCTAGGTGGAGGAAAAAAAAGAGCAAATAAATTGGAATCACAGACTCAGTAGGGAGGAAAGGGTAGACTTCTAAGTAAAGAAATTGGCATTTTGTTTTGGTCATTATTGGTGGTAATGGAGGGGGCAGTGCTCACCTGGGTGTTCAGGAATTGTATTCAGTGGTGCTTAGATACCCTGAAGTACCAATGATCAAACCCCCAGGTCTTTAGTAAGCAACAGATGTATTCAAGCCTTTAGAGTCATTTCTTTGACCTCCAGAGTTGGCCTCATATCTTAATGGTTTGGGCTGCTGGAAAACTTCACCTGTAAGTACTGTCTGGCCATGGGAAGCTTTGTTGAACCTGGTCCTTGTTCCTTAACCTTCCTGGCTAGGAAGTGGGGTTTGGGTGAAGAGATGAGTGCTCCAACTTCAGGTCAGTTCTTTTTTGCTCTGCTGCCATCTCGTCTGTTCTTCTCAAGTTCTGACTCCAAGACTTTAACTTTATCCTTATGTCTTTTCCCGTAGGCAAGAAGCGAAACCCTGGCCTTAAAATTCCCAAAGAAGCATTTGAACAACCTCAGACCAGTTCCACGTAAGTTAACAGATGGTAACCATCTTTATTCCATTTTCTGCACTTGACCGGTTTCACAGGAATGGGAATTTATTGTGAATTAATAAGCAATACTTTGTTGTTGTTGTTGTTGCTGCTATTGTTTTGGATTTTTTTTGGCCACACCCAGTGATGCTCAGGGGGTTATTACTGGATATGTACTCAGAAATTGCTCCTGGCTTTGGGACAATATGGAACGCTGGAGGATCAAACCAAGGTCCATCCTAGGTCAGCCGTGTGCAATGCAAAAGACCTACCACTGTGCCCCAGTGAGCAATACTTTGGGAAAAAAGTTGTGAGAAAGAAGAGTCCTTGTATTTATTTATTTTTTAAAACTACTTTATTTAAACATTGTGGTTACAAGTTTGTTCATAATATAGTTAGGTGTTTTTTCACAGATAGAAAGTTGTCTATGATTGAGTTTTAGTCAGACAGTGTCCAGTACCCTTCACAAGTGCACATTTCCCACAGTGCACAATTTCCTCAGAGTCCTGTTAAAGGGGGGTTGTCATGTGCTCACTTTTCTGATATTTGATTTGATCATGAAAAGCTATGCTTCTTAAATGAAGCTTTGCATTCAATGCTTCACTCTATTGATTGATGGAGTATTGAGTGTCACTGATATATTTGTCAGATGGGTTCCTTGGTGAACTCAGAAAGGCCCTGGATATAGAATTTCTTTTCTTTTTCATATAACTTTTTATCAAAGACACAGATTCTCTTGGAGAACACTGTTATAAAACTTGGGTTGAAATAGAAAGATGGTCCCAGAAGAATTTTCAACAACTTGATGCTCAAATCCTTTCCTCCATAAACAGAAGGCAAAATGAGAGTAGAGAAAAGTTCCTACTTTTCTTTTTGAAGCTCTGCTTCAAATCCCTAAGGCCAGGACTAGAGAAATAATACAGTGGGTAGGATGCTTGTCTTGTAAGTAACCTACGTAAGTTTAATAACTGGCATTCCATATGATTTCCTCAAATTTACCAAAAGTGATCCCTTAGCAAAGAGTCAGAGGTAAGCCCTGAGCACCAATGGGTATGGCCCCCACACAAAACAACTAATCAACCAATCACACAACAAAAATTCCCTAAGATCAGCTCAAGTTCTGCTGAAGTACAATACATTCTCCCTTTGGCTTCTTCCCATTTCTTTGTTTCTCAGTGGGGTGTGCAAGTTTCTACTGCCAATGAGAAGGGTGACCATCTGTCTGAACATCTCCATGTGAAGAATGGAAATTCCAAAGAACGATCACAGACATTCTAAGAAGAGAGAGCTAGAACCCAGAGTAGACATCCAAATGGAAGGCTTTTGCATATGTTTACAAGTGTGCCCTCCTTTCCACAGGCATTGTCCTTATAATCATGAAACAGGCTATCAGAAAGTGTTGGAATGTGCTAGTAAAGATAATGTCATGCAAGACTTTGTTGAGAACTTCTCAAGAGTCCTTACAGATCTTGTAACTTAGAAGTCAACTTTCTTTTCTTTTTTTTTTTTAAAGCCAGTCAAATTGAAAAGTCAACTTTCTGTGGCAGAAAACAGACTTTCCTTTATGCACAGAACTGAGTAGAAGAGTATTCTTTAGGATTCTGCTCAGTAATTCAAGGACCTTGCTCAATTTATACTGTTCCATTCGTGAGTCATAGAAGGAAATTTTAAAATGTTTTAAAATTATTATAATTGGGGTCAATGTTTATAATAGTTTAACAATTACTCATTTTTGGTGTACTCAGTTACAACACCTTACCACCACCAAAGTGTATAAGATTATCCATCAAAAGTCTTAAGTTACTTGCAAGAGGAAATTCCATATCAACCATCAAGATAATGTTTTGGGGGTTGGGGAAAAGGGATCCATCTGTTTATTCATTACCTTTTTATAGTGGTGGTGGTGGTGGTGGTGGTGTCTATAAATTATATAACAAATAATTCTTCCTCTGTGATTGGTTTCTTGAGAGTTTAGAGTAAAAAGTATGCTTTCTCTATCCCAAAGTCCCATATAGGACTTTATGTAATATAAGTTTTTTGATAACTATTTTGAAATGATTGCAGATGAATAAGAAATTACAAAAAGAAAAAAGACCATGTAGCTTTTGTGTATGAGCGCCCTTCTCTTTAATCCTAATATCTTATATAATTAATACTAAATTATCAAAATCTAAAAGTGTCTTTGGTGGAAACCAAAATAAATCCTACTTGGTTGTTTATTTTTCTCATACAGATTTGGATTTGATCTATTAAAATTTTGAGAATTTTAGTGCTTGCTGTTATTTCCTTGGTTTTGGGTACAAAGACAATATTGGGCTCATAAAATGAATTGGTATGAATTCCTTCTTTTTTCTGGTCATTTGCATTTTATGATTTTGGAAAATGTTTGCTAAAATTCTCCAGTGTATCAAAAGGAATCCAAGCATTCCTTTTTTTTCCTATAGCTTTCATATTATAAAGTAAGTTTCTTTAAAAGTTAGTTATGAGATTATTTAGATTTTCTTTTATTTGCTTTTTGGGCCACACCCAGTGATACTCAGGAGTTACTCCTGGCTACACACTCAGAAATCGCTCCTAGCTTGGGGGACCATATGGGACACCAGGGGATTGAACTGTGGTCTGTCCTAGGTTAGCCACATGCAAGACAGATGCCCTACCACTAGCGCCACCATTCCAGCCTCAGTTGTTCTTTTTCATCTTGGATAAGTTTTGTAGTTTTAGATTTTCAAGGATTTGTCCTAATTCTTCTAAGCTGTCAAAGTTATGAGTAAAGTTGTTCATGTTCTACCTTGATCATTCTTAAATGGCTGTGAGTATGTTATAATTGGTACTATTTTTATTTCTGATAATCATCACCAGTATCTTCTTTTGATCTTTGTCAAATTTGTAAGCAGTTTAAAAATTGTATGATCTTTTAAAAAAGTAACTATTTAAAATTTTTTTCCTGTATTCAGTATAATGGAGTTAAAATTATTTTTTCTTTTTTATTTCCTTTGGGAAATTATGTTATTATATATTATATATATTAGTAATATATAATATATGAAATTATTATATATTATGTTATAAAATATTATTATAATATTCTTATATTAATTTCCTAGCTGGCTTATATTTATTCATTTCTTGCCTTTAAATTTTAGATTCTTTACTTTCAATTTATATTCATGATCTATATTTGATACTTTTTTTCAACTACCATACATTATTTTTCTTTGGTATACACAAGGGAATAAAAGTCTGGGTCAGTTCAAAGTTAGCTTCTTTGTTATCTTTCCTTCATGTAGTAGAATAAACTTTTAAATATATTTTCTGTTTCACTGTGTCAAGACACTTCATTCTCTTCCCTCCTCCCCACTACATTTTGGTAGTTTTTCTTCTCACACTTGGATGTGTTAGTTGTTCAGGAGTCATTCCTAATGGTGCTCAAGGGACTGTGCTCCGCTGGGAATAAAACTCAAACCTTCAGCATGGAAAGCCTGCAGTCTAGACTTTAGACATGTCATACCTCAAGCATCACTTTCTCCTTATAGCCTGTACCACATTGGCACCTGGGAAGACTTATTGTCAACGTCATTATGATGTGCCTACTGAGGCTTACGTTTGTGCTCCTACATTTGAAGTCACTTTTGCACTTTGAGATTTTCTTGGCAGGCTTTGGCGGTTGGTTCAGTGACTCTTACATTTGTCCTCCATCTGCTCTGCTGTGTTGCATAAAAATAGTCTAGACAGAGCTCCATTCTCCTCTTCCTGTGTGTGGTCCCACTTCTCCAGCTTGCTTTTGGCAATTGCTAATCCTGTTGGTTCCTGAGCCATCCCTCACTTGATGGGCAATAACTACCGCTAACTCACTTTTGCACAAGTCAGTATTATTTTCTTTAAGTCACACAAGAATTTCAGGTTGGGAGGGGGCTCCTTTTTGCTATCTCTTCTCCTGGGAGAAAACAGTCCTGTACAAAGATCTGGAATTTGCTCCAAACTCCAGGAGCATTACTTTCTGGATCATAGTTCAGGCTCAAGCTTGAATTTGCTTTGCTATGTGGTCAACCCTAGTTCGAACCCTGCGCCATACATATGTAGTACAGATGCAGGAGTAGTCCCTGAGCATTGCAAGTCATGGCCTAATAATCTTCTTTCTCCACACCTCTCCACTAACCATACAAAAAAATAAATTAAAATTAAAAGCTAGATTGCCAGGGTTTGTTGATGGGATCTAAAGTATTCTGGCCTGGATACCTTAGACAAGTTACCTGATCCCAATAAACCCTGGTTTCCCCTTGTGAAAAACAGGAATCAACAACAATGTGGTTGCTATGAGGATTAGGTATTAGAAGCTGTATTAAGTGTCATATCTCCTTGCGTGTGTCGCTGGAATTTCTCAATGAGTGTTATTATTGCTGCTGTAACAGACAGTCTGAGTGGAGGTCTAACTTACACACTCATTGCTACCTGACTCTCAAGCTTGTGCTCTGACTCACAGTCTTGACTGGAAGACACAGACAAAATAAACCAGTAGCTCATGGAAGGCAGCATCTTTGACTTCTTCAATTGAGAAGGATTCGTGCTAGGAATCTGCATTTTTCTTTTCCTCTCTGTAGCAAAGATTTATATTCAAGTTGAGATTACATCTCTAAGAGTTGTGAAATGAAAGATGGGAGGTCAGGGCTTGGAATATACCCAGCAGTGCCTTGGTCCAAACTGGCTTGACTAGGAACAGGACAAGCACTTTAATCCCTGTACTATCTTTCTGGCCAAAGAAGGTATTTTATATCTAGACTTGGGCAGAATCTCTGGCCCACAGAGATAGCTTAATAGGCAAATTTTTAGTAGGCAAAATATTCATGATATTGACAGTGTAAGAGATTACTCAATAGTATTTTAAATGGGTATTATAAAAATATGTAAAATAATAAAGGCAAATATTAGATGAGCTTTAGAATACTTTGGACCATTCAGTAAAGGAACTTTATATTAAGTTGTTTTTTTCCCTAAAGCACTCAAGCACTGAAAAGCAGAAAATAACCAAACCAGTCTAAACTAACCATAGAGATTTGTTGCCCCAGAAGAAGGAAAATGTCCTGGGCAGAACACAGTGCCAGTGAATGCAATGTGAGCTGTTTGCCCAAGACTCATTGCTTTGATGATCATAAAGCCTTATGCATGGGTAGATTGATCATTTCCATAGGAAATAGGATAGGCTGGATATTGAGCACGGGTTCCTTGAAGTCAGTCAGATTTAAAATTCTAAGTTCTAATCTGCATCATTAAGACAATCATCCTATTGGTGTGTGTGTGTGTGTGTGTGTGTGTGTGTGTTCGTTCATGCTTAATAAATGAA
The DNA here is from genome assembly GCF_024139225.1 of Suncus etruscus. Classification (NCBI taxonomy): domain Eukaryota; kingdom Metazoa; phylum Chordata; class Mammalia; order Eulipotyphla; family Soricidae; genus Suncus; species Suncus etruscus. The sequence continues at coordinate 199,342,466 of NC_064848.1, forward strand.
ATGAGATATTAGAAAACAAGGAATTCAGTGTTCAGTATAAATAGCCTTTCCTCCTTGGATTAAAACTTGAGCGATGTGTTTTATTTCAGCTCTGTTTAGGACCTCCATATTTAGGAGCATGGCGTTCCATCTTTTCGTCTTGCTACTCTTAGGACATTCATTTCAGAAAAAAAAATTGCTCTCCCAATTTGGTTTTATACCCAGTCAAGCATCTCTCTGAAGAAGGTGGGGCTCAAACAAGGTAGGATTAGAGTGTAACATACAAAACTTAATAGGTCTTTGAATCATGTTGTTTTGTTCTACTATCATGTAGATGTGGAGAAAAATCCCAGCCAAGTTAGTTATATTTATTTATTTATTTATTTTTGGATTTTTGAGCTTTACTGAATGGCACTCAGGGATTACTCCTGTCTCTGCTCAGAAAACACTCCTGGCTGCCTCAGGGATATAGGATGTTGGGGATTGAATCTGGGTCAGCCATATGCAAGGCATATGCTAAGCACACACGACTAAGACCACTGCTAATGTGTAGTAGTTTGCTCAGCAAATGTGGAGACCTAAGATCATTTGGAGCCAGGACAAATCATATCACCATACTGAATTTTTTTTTAATCTAACAAGGCTAGGATTAGATAGAGTTTGTATCTGTATGAAATTTGGATGTGACATTATTTAAACCTTTTTTTTTAAGCAGTTGGAGAAAGAGTGATGGAATAATTGGATAGAAAAACATTTAGGGTTACTGAATAGTGTTATTATATAACAGTATACACCTGGTTCATATTTACTGGTTATTTAATGATATGCCAGGCTTTCTGCTCAATGCATTCATTTCTTGGAATATTCTATATACCACACTCTCATCTTCTATCAGGTAGATATTCCGAATACCTTTATGCTAAAGATGACACAGAAACTCAGAAATATGATTAGTTTTAAAATGCCATTTGTCTGTCTCTCTTATTCCAAACCCCACACTGTTAATAATTTCCTATATCTTAATTTTAATCATGATCTTATTTGTGAGTGGGAGAAAAAAAATGCCTTCTTGTTCAATAAGATTTATGAATATCTGACAAAATAGCTTTCTCTCTCTCTTCTCTCTCTCTCTCTCTCTCTCTCTCTCTCTCTCTCTCTCTCTCTCTCTCTCTCTCTCTCTCTCTCTCTCTCTTTCCAGGCCTCCTAGAGATTTAGACTCCAAAGCTTGCATTTCTATCGGAAACCAGGTAAGTAAAACCCTGTTTTTCAGATAATGTTTCAATCATGTTATATGTATGCTTTTGGACTTACCATGACATAATAATTTTCTGTAGCATGCTGTTGGGTGTGGGTTAAACAAGTTTGAAATTTTTTGAACTCATGAGCACTTATTTATTTATGCGTGCTAAATGGCCAATTGAGTACCTGATACAAGTACTTGAGGATATAATATTTTGGGGTGAGGATTTCTAAAATTCTGGCATCAATGTCTTGTCATCATCAACAAAGTGATCATTCAGATAACTAAGGAGATTGAAATCACAGATGAAGGGGTTATTAATTGTACAATTTGGAAGTTGGGTTGGAAGTTGGGTTGGCCTTGGAGATTGGGTTGGTATCCATATTTCTGTCAGCTGATCACTTGCTCTGGAATCACCCTGACCTTCTTGCTTTCATTGGCTCCTTGGATAAACGTCTAGATTGGATGCTAAATAATTAGAGATGGTCCACAGAATAATGAAAGAAAGCTGAGAGAGGTCAAATAGCAACTGTGCTTCACCTGTTTTTCTCAATCTTAAGACTTTCTTACTATTTCCGACCTGCAGAACTTTGAGGTAAAGGCAGATGATCTGGAGCCTATAATGGAACTGGGGCGAGGTGCGTACGGGGTGGTGGAGAAGATGAGACACGTGCCCAGCGGGCAGATCATGGCGGTGAAGGTAGAGTTGACATTCCCCCAAAGTTCTATGTCTGTGGTGTATCCATTTGTCAGTTCAAGTCAGTCCATTGCTTAGAAGCAATACAATCTTCAGCAGGGTGAAATAGAGAAAGATAATATGGGAAGGAAAATGTGTTTCCCTCCAAGAATATAGGAGGGATGCCATTTTGAAATGGATGAATCTCCCTCCTTTATTTTTTATATTTATTTATTATTCGGTAGCCACAGTATCCTCATCACACTCAAGAGAATGAACAATATTTTCTTTTTTTTTTTTTTTTGGGTCACACCCGGCAGTGCTCAGGGGTTACTCCTGGCTCCATGCTCAGAAATTGCTCCTGGCAAGCACGGGGGACCATATGGGACGCCGGGATTCGAACCAATGACCTTCTGCATGAAAGACAAACGTCTTACCTCCATGCTATCTCTCCGGCCCCAATATTTCTTAAAGTCATTATTTAACATAGTCTAAATTCAAGTGACCCACCATCTTAGAATTGTTTATGTGTGTGTTTAAATTCTGCTGGTTGTTCAAATTGGAATAACAAAACAAATGTTCTCACAGTGCCTTTTGCTGCTCTGTCTCCAAAGTCCTTTCATTCTATATTTCATTGCTTTGAAAGAATTGTTTCTGAAAACCAAGAACCAGAATTTAAAGGAGGACATTATTTTTATTGGTGGAGAAAAATATGGTAAATTCTCCTATTATTTTTGGAACTGTAACAAAGATGTATAAATGTTGCATATATCTGTTTGGAATGATGGCTACTATTTCTTGGGAAGCTATTGCAATGACCTGGGAGAATGACTGTCTCTAGTTGGGTTCATTGACTTGAGTCACTATTAGAGATAAGGATGTTAAGATGAGTTACTTTATTTTTGGGGAAGGGGACTACTTTTCCTAATCTCTAGATTTTTTTTCTCTGTTTGTTCCTCTGTGGTGTCTTGGCTAGATAATAAAAAGAGAGTCAGTTTGGTGCAATTATATCTCTTATACTAGAGCAATATAAAGCAATATTCTAAAACTTAGACATATGTTTGTAATTTGAAATATGCAATCCCTAGTGTTTGTACATGCTTCAACATATATTATCAACTCCCCTCCCTGTGATAAATTCCCTCTAATTAAAAAAAAACACAACCAATCAAGGGGTTAGAGAGCTAGTATAGTGGGTAGGTGTCTTGCCTTGCATACAGTTGACCCAAACTTAATCCTTGGCATCTCATATGATCCAAGCATACTAGTAATGATCCCTGATCCAAGATCCAAGAATAAGCCCTGAACAGAACTGAGTGTGACCCCAAGCCTTCATACTACTATTACTACTACTACTATTACTCTTCCCCCTCCTCCTCTTCCTCCTCCTCCTACTAAATAATAATAATAATAATAATAATAATAATAATAATAATAATAAATTGAATAAAAATTACCTAATCTCTTAGAATGAACATTAGAATTTGCCAAAAATTCTACTGTGAATTTTGGTACTGCTTTTAGGATGGGATTATAGTGGATTCATCTGCAGAGCAGTAACCTTACATTTTCTTGTGTATTCTTTGATTCAGCGGATCAGAGCCACCGTTAATAGCCAGGAGCAGAAGAGGCTACTGATGGATTTGGATATTTCCATGAGGACAGTGGACTGCCCTTTTACGGTCACCTTTTATGGTGCACTCTTCCGGGAGGTAGGTAATCCCTCCATTCTAAGACCAAAGTAAGCAGTAAGTTAAAATCGAGTTTCTTTCTGATCTCATTAGGTCCGTGAGTACTTTCACAGCACTCACTCTTATTTGTCATGGTTTTAGACAGGCAATATTAATGTTTCTGCAGAGATGCCAAACTCTCTTGCAAAGATATTAAAGTAGTTCCCGTTATGTTTCACTCCTTTACATGCTAAGGCTCTCCTTTTCCATCTTTCTGATTTGATTTGTCTGTTATGGCAGAACTGTTTCTATGAATTGTCTGTGGACATTTGGGGTGAGATCCCTCAAAACCTGAGTGATTCTGGACTTACAGACACTTGATAAACTTTTCACTGTTTTTTGTGCTATGCAGGCTGTGTTTGTTCTCTGTTCTCTTCCACTTTGCACTTGGCCATTTTGTGGTATCCAGTGCCTCATTTTTTCTTTAGTATTATAGCTTTTTGCTGTCGTATGCTCAGGGTGGAAAATCAGATTTGAAGTCATTGGCTGCCCTAAATTCTTCAGGCACACTTGCCATCAGGACTTGAATTTCCAGGTTTTTATTTGTGACAAATCAGTGTTTAGATCCTAGTACTAGATGATCCCGTTTAGACTCCTCTCATCGGTCTGCTAGTTTTCTCTTTAAAATCATCTTCCATTGCTTTACAATTCCTAGGAGATCTAGAACTTTCCCCCCAAAACTCAAGCAAGAAATAATTTGTCTCAGTAGGTGGTAACTGTCTTCCTTTTCCTTTTGCATCTTCACTAATAACTTCTCAACCTCTGTTTCCTTTCAGGGAGATGTTTGGATCTGCATGGAACTCATGGATACATCACTAGATAAATTCTACAAACAAGTGATTGATAAGGGTCAAACAATTCCAGAGGACATCTTAGGGAAAATAGCAGTTTCTGTGAGTACATAACAAATCCCATTACAGTGTAGAGACTATTTTATATTCTCAGTTGGTAGAATATACTACCTGGATTCTACCAGTTATTTATTAGTTGGATGGTTGAACATATCTGTGCATGAATGGATCTATGAGTGCTTTTCTTCTTTGCACTATATAGATGACTTTACTACTGACTTGATTTGGGAAATTCGTAAGTTAAAATATCTTCAAGCAACACAACCATTGACTCTGGCCTCTTTCTTGGCATCTGATGATTATTTTGATTTCCCTGTGTAGAGTTTTCAATGTTTTCTTAGGACTATGAGGCATCCAAGGAAGCAGAAGGTAAAAAAAAAAAAAAAATGGAAAGAATTTTGTTCCCTTGATGCCTTTGAGACTCAGGGGAGTGGAAAGAAAAAATATAACTGAAGGTCAAGTGAAAAATACTGGAGGCCATAACAGATAGATCCCCTCCCTACTATAATAGAATCCTGTTAAGTGGGATTCGGCAGGAGGAGTTTAATTTGTGTAACTTGCTGTGTTTTCCCTGGTGAAAACCACTCTGAGAAAATGCCTCACCTTGTGACCTTAAGCTAGGGATAATAAACCTGTATATCCAGATACATTACTGAATCTCCTTCCAGGGACAGGAGTAAGAAATCTCTGTTGTGTTTTTCTTGCAGATTGTCAAAGCCTTAGAACATTTACACAGTAAGCTCTCTGTCATTCATCGAGGTAAGCATCCGTGGAATGGTCTGGGTTATTATAAAATTGAATCACATAGAGCTGGAGAGAGAGGATGGGAGCAAGGCACTTACTTGCTTTGCCTGTGAGCAAGGTCTAATCCCCCACACTTCAATTGGTCCCCCCAAAACTGCCAGGACTGATCCTTGAGTGCAGAACCAGAAGGAAATTCTGAATACTACTAGGTACAGTCTTAAAAAAAACAACTTGAAACCATTTTTTATAAAATTTATTGCTTTCTCTTTGATCCTCTTCCACTTCGTTCTGCCCCTACCCTTAATAAATAAAAATAGAATGGAGTGAGGCAAAATAACAGAGGGGTTTTCCTTTAGGGTAAGATAATAATATCAGCTAGTCACTATTCTTCATTTTTTGTTTGAGGACATGAGAGAAAATGATTTTATAACACTTGTAGGACCAAAGTTTATCTACTAATGATCAGCACCTAAGAATTTGTTAGAAATGTATGAATTTTAAGACCAATTACATTTTTGCAATGTCCTAGTTAGTTTTTAAAGTGTGAATATTAAAGTGTGAAAGTCCTAGTATATATTGTAGCCTTTTTCAGACAGCAGGAGACAGGAGATAAAATGAATAGACTGGCCAATTAGGCTCTTTTTTCCCCTCCTTTTCTTCCTGTTATTTCTTCATTTGTCTTTTCACTCTTACACATTCACCTGTTTTTCTCATCCATCTGTCCACTTTATGACTTTTTCCAGCATTTTTTCAGCTTTATATTTATACAATTTATACTTGACACATATCTTAGAAGAAACTATATTTCTTAAAATTCTAACTAGAGATTCCTAGTAGGGAAATGAGAAACATAAGCCACTATCTTATGAATAAAAATAAGTCACTTAATAAGAAAGTCCTATAGGTAGAATAATAAAGCCAAGAAATTTCTAGATTCGGTGACTCTAGTCAATAATACTTTGATGAATATCTAATTTGGTTTTTGGAATAATAATAGAAAATATTGAGAGCAAATAAGGACACTGTGACTTGATCACTTTAAATGTCCTGAGCCTGAAATTAAAAATAATATGCTTCAATTAACAATAATTGCTATTAAAATTATTCATTGTGTTTCAAATTATGAAACTTAGAAGAAGAAAGAGGAGAATGCGGAAAATGAATGTTCATTTCCATATATGTGAAAGGATTTTTAAAGCATTTGTTCTAAAATTATGAAACAATTTATATTAGAAAGTATATATAGTATAATAATAAAATAAAATCTATAATCTTCCATTTAATTGTAAAGTTATATATATTTGTTTTTTTTTACTTTTTTTTTAAATATGGAATGCTTCACGAATTTGCATGTCATCCTTGTACAGGGGCCATGCTAATCTTCTCTGTATTGTTCCAATTTTAGTATATGTGCTGCCGAAGCGAGCACTATATTTGTTTTTTTCAAAATGACTCTTGATTTTTTATCTCATGAGAAGTGTCACAAAGAAAAAACATATTATGAGCCCAATTTCTTTTTTTTTTCTTTCTTTTTTTTTTCTTGTTTCTGGGCCATACCTGGTGATGCTCAGAAATTGCTCCTGGTTCATGGAACTATATGGGACATCGTGGATAGAACCCAGGTCTATCTTGGGTCAGCTGTGTGCAAGGCAAACACTTTACACACTGTGTCTGGTCCCTTGAGCCTAATTTCTAATTGACCAAAGATAATTGAAATTCATCTTCTTCGTGGGTGGTGTGTGTGTGTGAGTGTATTTCCAGTCCAGTGAAGATGGTGCCACATGCCATATGCCATGTGACCTCTGTCTGCTGCAGCTCTTGTAAAAGCATCAATCAACATTAGTTTTATATGTGTGTGTAATTTCTTAAAAAATGGAAATCTTATGCCACCTTCAGGCTTTGAATTCTGTGGTCTATTATTCCTTTTTCACCTATTGTACAGAAGATCACTATGAACTGGGCTTTCCAAAAACTCTCTTACTGTCATAAAAACACCCAGAATGTATCCTCCCCTTTCCCATTTTTAATTCAATAACACAGTTTTAGTCACCATAGAGAGGATGAAGAACAGTTCATCCCTTAGTAATAGCATTAATTTGTTTAATTCAGTAATAATTTGAATCTGAACTTCATGTAAAGTGCAGTGAAGAGGATGGCATGGAAGAAACCATTTTTTCTTTGATGGTTTCAACACTGTGCAAGAAAGACCGCACTTAAGGCATAAAATCAAGGTGAAAACTCTCAGGTACTTTTTTGTGAGTCAAAGGCAGTTACTATAGTTACCAACAAGGAAAAGAGAGAGGCAAGGTGAAATGGAGACTTTCCGCCCTCTAGTGGTAAATGCGTGTATCGTCAAGGTTGCCTATGATGATGGATGGATGGTTCTTGCTTGCAGATGTCAAGCCTTCTAACGTGCTGATCAATACTCTGGGCCAAGTGAAGATGTGTGACTTTGGAATCAGTGGCTACCTTGTAGATTCTGTCGCTAAAACCATCGACGCAGGATGCAAACCATACATGGCTGTAAGTACCAGGGCGATGTGAGTTCACAAGTGTCATAAACTGTGCCAAAAGAACTATGCAAATGAGTGGCCAGAGGGAAAGGGGAAATATTTTATAAGATGCAAGAAACATGTTGTACCTTCAGTTTTCTCTCCAGTATTTTCCATCAAAATTTCTTTGTCACTTAAAGGCAAGGTGTATAAACACCCACAGAAGTTACCACATTTGAGTAAAAGTGTCACCTAGTTTATAAGGAATGGAATAGTCTATGCGATTCAAGTTCTCAAATAGGTCAGATTAGTCCTAAGAGGACCTTAACAGCTGTGAGGCTCCATTGTCATGAACAGAAAGCTCCAAGTTTTCTGGAACTGTAGAGGGGATGAATATTTTGTCTCAAAATGGACCTTAGCTTGGGAGGAAGATGCTTCCTGTTGTTTGGCTAAAAGTCGATTATTCTTTTGCCAACACAAGACAGCTGGACCCAGATTCTTGGTAATTATTATTATTATTATTATTATTATTATTATTATTATTATTTTATTTATTTATTTATACCAAATCTGAACTGTAGGTGTTTTAAAATGGGAGAAAATCATAGACTGGTGAAGAAACTTGAGGAAGTTTCTTCTTAAGGCCAACTTGAAGTTAGTTAGTTTTGAATTGTGAGAGGACCTGGAACCATGACTGACTCTAAGAAAAGACTATTCTAGAAGGAGGAAAATCCCGTGGAGACATTGATATTTATTGGCATGAGTGAGTCCTCTTGGCCTGGGAGGCATGTTAACAACTGAAAATAACTCACTTGGCAGCAAGTCTGATCCTGAGCCCCCAGAGAATGCTGAGCTAAGAATGTCCTCTTAGTTGTCTTTCTCTGTCTCCTTTCCAGCCTGAAAGAATAAACCCGGAGCTCAACCAGAAGGGATACAGTGTGAAGTCTGACATTTGGAGCCTGGGAATCACCATGGTAGTGTCCAATGAGGACCCTGGACCACAGAATGTTGGCCAGGAGCCTGGAATGGGGAGAGGTTGGAGAACCAGAGGCCCAAACTCTCAATTCTTGTCTGGGGGTCTCCCTGCCTGAGAGAGCTGGGGATTTTGCAAGACTATGTTTGCAAGGAGATGTGGTAGAAATACCTCACTGGGATTATGCAAATCTAATTTTTTCTTTTACCAGTATGTGGTTAGCCTCTCTAGGGTCACAGATACTATTCAAAGGACTGTTGTTTTGCCCTCCATAGTAAAGTGAAAAGATCCAGTGTTAGTTCCTGATAGTTTTCCTTGAACAGGTTCCAATCAAGGGGCAAAGAAAAATTCAGGCTACTCTAGGGATGTTGAAAAGGCTGAGCTACTAGCAGTTTTTTTTTTCAGACATTGAATCAGGGCTCTGGGTTTAGACATTACTCCTGGTAGGCTTAGGAGACCTTAAGGGATGCCGGGGATTGAACCAGTTCAGCTGCATGCAAGTCAAAGACTTGTGCTAAAATATAAAATAACCCTCTGACCCCAGGGTAGGCAGAAGTGGATAGTCATGATCGTTGTATGTGTGGATAGAGGGAAAGTGTCAAAACCTGAGATGAAATAGGGCCTGGTTAGTTTTTGGGGGGAACTTGCACAAATAGATGGGAATTGGGTGGAAGTGAGGCAGAGGTGGTGATGTGCTCTCTTCCCTCAATATTATTATGATAGAAGACTTAGCTATGGAGCCAGGTAGAGAACCCTAAAAGTCAATCCAAAGGAGAACTTGAATAATTACAGCCCTCTACATTCTTTCATTGTTGAGGCCTAGTTGAATCTTGTTTGAGTCTTTGCGGATGGTTGATATTCAGTGGAGCACCAAGGTCTGGAATGATCCACTATGGGCCTGGCTCCTTCCCAGGAACAGCAGCTGATTAAATCCCACATCGCTGCCCAGAAAACACATGACCACCCCATGGCAAAGCCACCTTGATTGGAGTCCAAAAACGGATCATTTGGTCGCTTATTTTTTTGGTTGTTTTTATTCCAACAAGCGACCAGCAGATGGCAGCAGATGTCCAAGTCTACAAATCTTGCCAGCAGAGCACAGAATCCAGGAATAAATATCTCTCTGAAAGCCTCAAGGTCCTGAAGTTGAATGTGGCTGTGATGATTTTTCAGGCCACAGGGTCTTCCGGTTTCAAATGAACTTAATAGTGGTCCCAAGTAAGATAATGATAAGAAAAATTCCAGTAGTAAGAAGTGGGGGGAGATGGAATGACTAGTGAGCATATATTAATTTAATTTTATTAATCCATAAATTAAGTATTAATATATCATTAATATTTTCAATAATATTATGAAATATTATTAATATTGTGTAATGAAATATTAGCAATAGTATATAATTTTATTATTGATATTTTATGATATTTGAACAATATATTATCAATATTGTATGCTATTATCAATGAAATCATATGATATTATTGATAATATTATATAATATTATTAATAGAAATTAATTTTACTTCGCCCCAAAATTTTACTTGTCTTCTCCTTTTGCTTTTTCCCCACCTCTGGTTCTTCTGGAACAAAACTTGGTGGGTTTGCCAGATAAACTGTCTCTTTCTTCTTCTCTCTCTAGATTGAGTTGGCAATCCTTCGGTTTCCTTATGATTCCTGGGGAACTCCTTTTCAGCAGCTCAAACAGGTGGTGGAAGAGCCATCACCCCAACTTCCGGCAGATAAGTTCTCTGAAGAGTTTGTGGACTTTACCTCAAAGTGGTAAGAGAGCCCAGTCTTCCCAGTGTTGGGGGGGAGGAAGAGATGTTTGCCTGAATTTCCTCTATTGCTCAGGAAATGCATCAGAGTAGAGTATCTATCTGGGGTAGTTGAATTCTAAGCCAAGGCCATGTACCATATTTTCAGAACAAAAAGGATGTAGGGGACGGAAATGTATTGTACTGAAGGTACTTCAAGTTAAGAGACACCTTTAGGAGCGCTCTCAGCATTTTGATGTGGCGTAGAACCTGAGAAAGATGGTAGGACCCTTTGGTGTATTAGAAAGAGGGGGTATATAAGACAAGAGCATATTTATTCCCTTGAATAAAAAGATAGGAAATCCTCTCAGAGTGTGACTTAGGAATCTGGAAATCTTGCAAACTCACCTAGTGTTTTGTAGGCTTCCTCCTACTTGCTAACTGTGAATGTTCTTGATGATAAGAGAAGTTTGGTAGAAAGGATTGGGAGGTTTGAGATGGGAATATGGGAAGAGTCAGGCTAATACTGTAAATCTTATTTTCATGGAAATTATCAGTGGAACCGAGGAGAGTAGAGAAAGCATAATTTTCTCCAGAAAACTGAGTCATTTTTTTGTTTGCAGATACAATGATTTAAAAAAATACTTTTTTGGTTTGTGTGTGTGTGTTTTTTTTTTGTTTGTATTGTTTTTGATCTACGCCTGTCAGGACTCAAAGTCATTACTGGCTCTGTGCTCAGAAATGACTACTGGCAGGCTTAGGAGACCTTATGGGATGCCAGGGATTGAACCGGTTCAGCTGCATGCAAGTCAAGACCCTCGCCTCTGTTCTAAAATAAGCCTCTGGCCCCAGGATAGGCAGAAGTGGATAGTCATGATCGTTGCACGTGTGGATGGAGGGAAAGTGTCAAAATATGAGATGAAATGGGGCCTGGCTAGTTTCTTTGAGCAACTTGCACAAAGATGGGAATTTGGTGGAAGGGAGGCAGATGAACTCATCTGTACCCCTCGGAGGAACCAGAACATCTCACCTGAGCCCTGCAAAGGGGCTGAGGGTGTTGAATGTTTTTTAATCATCCTGAGGACATAAGAGCATTTCAGGGCCTCCATGTACTTTGGGTACAGCTCTTTCAATATCTGTTCTGCAAGAAATAAAAGTCTCTTATATTTTCTTTCTTCTCCTTCTTCTTTCTTCTCCTTCTCCTTCTCCTTCTCCTCCATCTCCTCCTCCTCCTCTACATCCTCCTCCTCCTCCTTCTCCTTCTCCTCCTTCTCCTCCTCCTCCTCCTCCTCCTCCTCCTCCTCCTCCTCCTCCTCCTCCTCCTTCTTCTTCTTCTTCTTCTTCTTCTTCTTCTTCTTCTTCTTCTTCTTCTTCTTCTTCTTCTTCTTCTTCTTCTTCTTCTTCTTCTTCTTCTTCTTCTTCTTCTTCTCTTCATCTTCACCACACCCAGAGGTACTCAGGGGTTACTCCTGGCTCTGCACTCAGAAATCACTCCTGGCAGGCTTGGGGGACAATATGGGATGCCAGGGATTGGACCTAGGTCCTTCCTAGGTCAGTCATGTGCAAGGCAAATGCCTTACCTACTGTGCTATCTCTTTCACCCCTGTATTTCTTTTATGTTAGTTCTTGGTCCTGGTTCACTTGGATACTTATTCCTAATGATATATGAATCTGATGTGCCCCTTCTTGCTGTGGCTATTTTGTGTGGGCCAAATGGCTGAAGAGGGGCTAGAAAAATGAACTCTAATTTGGGATGTTGTTAGTGCTTCTTCCAATGGAAATACTCTGAGTGGCTGAGGTGGGTTCTTCTGTCTCTTACCCCTAATGGGTTCCATGCATGTGTGTGTGCCCAACCACCTGGGATGGGTTTACAATTTACCTTCTGTGTGGAGAATATAGCTCAGTGGTAAAGCAGTTGCTTTGCATGTCTGAGACTCTTGAGTTCTATTCCAGGCATGAAAACCCCATACAAGATTTACTGGATAAGAGTCAGTTTGGAATTTGGGAGGTCACAACTTCTGTTTTGCTTTGCTGGTGATGGACTTATCTTGAAACAATTAATGTCACCTAGAAGAAGGGATATGAGGCTTCCCAGATAGTTGAGACAGGAGATCTGAAAAATTCAGATGGGGGAAGGAGTTTACCTAGGGGTGTCTTTGCAAACTGGAGTCATTCTCCATCCTGGGTGTTTCGCATATGTTGGTAGAAACAAGATTGGTATGGAAAGTGTGAGAATGCTCAGTTGCATGCTGTGAACCACCAGTTGAAAGTAAAAGCCTTCAACTCTGACTGCTCATTTAGAGAACCTGAGAGAACTTTCCAAGGATTAAGGTTTTGACCTCCTAGATTTGAGTGTCTTGGTCTGGGGATAGCCTTGAATCTCAGATGTTCTCAAATAATACTGTAGAGTGGGAGAGGAATCCCTGATTCAGATGTGTGTTCTGTGGGACTGTGAGTTGCTACTTCCTGTTTCAATGATGTTTTTCTTCTACTTTTATTTAATTAATTTACTTTTTGTGGTTTTTTTTGGGTCACACCCGGCAGTGCTCAGGGGTTATTCCTGGCTCCAGGCTCAGAAATTGCTCCTGGCAGGCACGGGGGACCATATGGGACACTGGGATTCGAACCGATGACCTCCTGCATGAAAGGCAAACGCCTTACCTCCATGCTATCTCTTCAGCCCCCTATTTTTATTTTTTTAATATTCTTTTGGATCTAAAGTTATGGCTCAGAGGTAGAGCTTGTACTTTCCAAAAGTTAAGCTCTGCATTTGACCTCCCAGCACTATAAAAAAATACAATTTTTTCAATTTGGGCCACACATAGGTGCTCAGGGGATAACTACTGGCTCTGTGCTCAGACATTACACCTGGCAGGTTCAGGGGACTACATGGGATGTTGGGGATTGAACCCAAGTTATCCATGTACAAGGCAAATGCCCTACCCATGGTGTTATCATTTTGGCCCCTCTAAAACAATTTTTTCTAATTATTTTCCCCACTACCATATATTTTGTTTTTACCTTCTTCTTTAAAGAATTGGGGAGGAAAAACATTTTTTAAAAAATAACTATTTTTAAAAACAATAAGCTTAAAATGCATTCTAACTATAATGGGCTCTTGTGTATCATAAAAATACTCAACATTTTCTCTGTAACTCCCTCAGTACAACCATATTTTGGAAGTCAACTGAGTTGGAAGTGTCCAAAGTTTCCAAATCAATGACACTGATTTTTAAATGAAATTTTACAGATGTCTTAGATCTCTTATGGAAGCAATTTTATTTTTTATCTGAATTCGGATACACATCTCTTCCCATCACAAAGAAGTATTATTTAATGTAGTTTTACTATTGATAGTAAAACTCTGAGCTGTAGAAAATGGAAATGGTTATTATGGAGAACTCATCTTTTTTGTTTTTCTTTGAGAAGCAAAGAAGAAACCCTATGAATGTAGCTACCTTTGTTAATGTTCTTCCATTTTCATATGTAAAAGTAAAATGGCTTCTTGAGACACCTTTGATGAGAGAAACTTTCGTGAGTGAGTTTAATAAGTTTTACCACACAATCTTTAGAACTTCTCTTTAGACTATGATATTTAGGACTTCTCCAACTTACTGACAAACATTGTGGCAAAGCCCAGAGAAGTATAGACCTGAAAAACAAAAACAAAAACAAAAATTGAAACTCAACTTTCAGGATAGTTTGATCTGTTTCTCTGTCCCATCTGTCTTTGGGCTTGACATAGAATGCGAAGAAAGCATATATCACACAGAACCTTGGCCAGCGATCTATCCATATGTTTATTAGCTTGTATTAGGAGCACAGAGTGCCCGCAAGCACTGTTCCTTCCCTCACGTGTTCATTCAGGAATCAGTTTGGTTGGAATTTGCTTCCTCTGATAACTGCTTTCTCAGTGGACAGTCACTCAGAGTTTGTGAGATAGACTAGAAAGTCTGTACCATTGAAGCGGGAGCCTATATATCTAGCTTACTTGTATCTTTCATAGTAACATCAATGAAATATTATCTTCCGGGTAGTGATGTGGGAAGAGGGTGAGAAAAGAATAGAAAATTAAGGCATTTGTTCTCATGACCTTGGAAGAAGACACCAGAGAAGGAAAGACACAGTCCCTTCCTCTATTTTCTTTGAAATTGGATGTGCGAGATTGTCTTTTTTTTACTCCTCCTTCAACAACGTTCTCATCTTAAGAGTTTTGGTGTTTGTTTGTGTTGTTTGTGGATGCCAGGGATGAATTCTAAGGCCTTAATATATATATTTGGTTTTTCGGCCACACCCATTTGATGCTCAGGGGTTACTCCTGGCTAAGCACTCAGAAATTGCCCCTGGCTTGGGGGGACCATATGGGACGCCAGGGGATCGAACCGCAGGTCCTTCCTTGGCTAGCACTTGCAAGGCAAACAACACCTTACCTCTAGCGCCACCTCACCAGCCCCGGCTTAACATATGTTAAGCAGAGACTCTGCTGTGCAGTTAGGCCTTATCATAAGTGTGTTAAAGTATCTCTGGGATTTAGTAATGCTGACTCCCTAGACCTCCTATTGGGGTTCATCATATATGAATAGAGTTGAAAAACTTTATATTCTAGTTCTATAGAAGTCTAAAATAAACTAATTTCTCAAGAAAATTTATTCTTGTTTTCCTATCATCTTTTCATAGAGATGTCTATAGACTTAGGGACCAAAAACCAATGCTGGAAACCAATAGCCAAAGACTAAGCCATTTTCTCTTCAGACTTATTTTAGAGGTTGAACAGCTGACCAGCCTGCAGGCATGGTGTGTGTGTGTGTGTGTGTGTGTGTGTGTGTGTCTGTGTGTCTGTGTGTCTGTGTGTGTGTGTCTGTGTGTGTGTCTGTGTGTCTCTCTCTGTCCACCTGTTTATCTAAGGCCCACCTTCAAGTTAGTATCAAAAGGACTAGTATCAAAGAGATAACCTAGTCTAGCCCTACTGAAGCCAAGAAACACAGTGGAAGGATATTTCCTTTGCTTACAACAAATGTATGGTCTGAGAGGTGGACGTGTTTTCAGTCTGTGGACAAAACCAAATAGCCCTTCTTGGAAATGATTGGGGTGGGGGGGATTTCAAATAGGCAGAAATCCTCTGGTCAGCACAAACTTCAAGCTAGCAATTCTCCAGACAGCGCGAAGCTGTTTTTTAGTGTCAGCTCCGGTCAGGAGCGTGTGTTGTGGCATTTGGAAGAAGAATTAGGGCAGTTAGCTAATTGCACGCTTGAAAATGACAAGCCACTTGAAAATTCAAAAGTCTGACTCGAGTCCAAAAAGAAATTGGTATAGCTTTGAACTTCAGAGTTGTTATTTTCTACTGAATTTCAAGCGCTTCCTATTAAAAATGGAAAAAAAATTGCTTCCTCCCCTGACTTTATCCGGAGGATTTTCCTATTCTTAGTCCGTTTTGAAGTGTTCTTGATATAAAAGATAGGTCACAGGTCAGTTATGTTAATTCAGTAAAAAGCTCTAGTTCGCTATGGAAGCATATTCCATTGATTCTTTGCCATCGTGCAGGTGGTAAAAGTTGAACTTTCTAATCAGGGGCCGCTTGTGAAAAATATATTATTGATCAGTAATCTCTGAGATTTCAGGAACCCTTATGAAAGGTCAGCCCTGGGCACTTCTCTTATATTTTGTAGAGACTTCAAAAGAGTACTGGAAGAAAGGTCATGAATTATTTCGGACTGGAAAGATAAAGTCACTCTGACTTTAAACTTATATTTTCATTTTGTTTTGGGGCCACACCTGGAAATGCTCAGGGCTTAGTTACTCCTGATTCTGTACTCAGAAGTCAATCCTGGGAAACCATATGGGATGCCAGGAAACGAACCTGAGTAGGCCACATGCCAGGCAAATGCCCTACTGCTGTCAATAGTTCTGGCCCAATTTTTGTAACAAAAGGGAAGTGAGCCAGTGCAGAGATAGTACAATAGGCTAAGCATACGAGGACACCGGGGTTCTATGACCCTATGAACACTGCTAGGAATCACCCCAGAACATAGAGATGTGAGGAGTCTCTGAGCAGCCCTAGAGGTACCCCAAACCCAAATAAAATAAAAAATGGTAGAATTGGGGATGGAGAGATAGCTCAAAATGTTAGCCCATTGCAGGTATCATGTGATTTCCCACTCACCATAGCAGAATAACTCCATAACATGGCCACATGAGAAAGATTTTTAGTTGGAAAATAGCCAATGCTTTATTATGGAAAAGCCTTTTTGGAGGAAGGTCCTAGCAGGAAATTGCAGTTACTTGAGTAGCCTCCACTGAAGGGTGTTAAAGTGATTTTTGAACTTCTAAATAAAAAACCTTGGGTAGCCCAGAGGAGGGATGGATGGTAATGGCGAGAATGTGGCTGCAGACACACAAACTCATTTGAGAAGCTCCTAAAATTCTATTTCAGATAAGGGATAAGAAATTAGTCATCAGGAAGAGGAAGACAACATTTAAGATTTCTCAGCCTGAGCACTAATGCCATTTTGAACTAGGCTAGTCTTTGTTGCTGGGCATCTGTTCGATGCATTTTATATGATGATTAGCCACAACTCTGGGCTTTTGTTTTGTTTTTATGCCAGGAACCTACCTTCACACCATTATGTAAACCAAAAATATCCCCAGACTTTCTCATATCAGTCTCCTGCCATCAAGGACCATGGCTAGAACCTCACACCATCTTGGGATAAAAGTCCTTGTGAAATCAAAGTGGCAGTTACCTGAATTCTTGTGCTACCACTTGGGCACATTCTCCATTATTCCACCAGCCTTGACAAGTGCTAGTTCCTCTCAAATTCTCGCTGATTTTTTGTCCTCAGTTGAGATGAAACTTTCTCTCATAGGTTGTCTGATCCCTGAGGTCATAGGTCCTAGATCTGCCCCCAGTTCCAGGGTGAAACATCACACATGTACCTGTACCTACCCTCAGGCTCCCTGGCTTCTACCCACAGCATTGCCTGGACTACACTGGTAGGCTGCTTTCAGTTACTTTGGGTCAAAAGCTTCCTCGTTCTCACTCCACCTTTCATTTTATTTTGTTTTAAGACCACGATTTCTCAAAGCTCCTCTATTTCCTTCTAGTGGTTCTCGACCTTGTCCCTCCACTTATCACCTGGAGCCTGTGTGAGGGAAAGGAGTTCATGTCACACATCCCAGGTCTCATTGGCACAAAACATTGGCACAAATCCATGAGCACGAACTCCAGCATCCCAGCAATCAGTCTTGTTTTGGTTCCTTTCACATAGCCAAAGAACCTTTTCATTCATACATGATTTTATGATCCAAGGGGATGCAGGGGCAGGGGGAGGGTTCTCTAGGTTACTGTGCACGCCATGGTCTCTGAAATCATCTCTATCTTCATTCTGTAGTCTGGAATCCCAACTCCCAATAACTCACTTCTTTCCTTTCCCCATATGAAGAGCATGGGTGGGTGCGGGGTGTAGGGTGAAAGGTGGGTGTCTTTCAAGAGCAGTTTTATTGCTGGTGTTTCTTATATCAAATGTTATGCAAGTGTCTGTGTGTGCAGATCAAAGACTAGTCTACACAGGTTTTTTGGGGTGATTCCCAGAGAAGATTTATGAGAAGAATCCCTACTTGGGTCTGCACCGTGCTTTCTCTTGTATTAGCCCAGAGGTTCTGAATAAGAAAGCTTCCTTGAGGCATTGGACAACTGGGCTTAGAACTGAGAAAGGGTCAGTAGAAATCTATTCAAGTCAGTGAATTAGTGCAGGATCAGAAGCAAAGGAAACCCAAGTATTGAAGATGGTGTAGACATATACACATGTCATCTTCAAGAAATTCCTGTCCATTTTTCTGGTGGCGTGAATGAAAAGGTCTTTTGCAAGAAAGTCAGTATGTGTTTGAAGATAAAATGGCTGTTATCAGAAAAGTTGGTTACATGTCATTGGGACAGGAGCTGAAGGATAGATATACCTAGAGTAATAAAAAAACCAAACAATTCCAAAGCAAAGTCCAGATAGGAGATGTGTATTTTCAAATTATCTTTAAAATTCATCATTTTTAGTTGTCCACACGTTCTGAAATCCTAGGGAAGATGGAGATGGTTTCAAAATTTTAATATTATGCTTATTTTTTTAAGCTTGAAGAAGAATTCCAAAGAAAGGCCAACATATCCAGAGCTTATGGTAAGTGTTGTTTGTACTGTCAACTTGTCCATAATAATAGTTAGTAAAACCTAACTCACTAAGTCTTTTTTTGTTTGTTTGTTTGTTTTTGGGCCATACCCAGTGACACTCAGGGGTTACTCCTGGCTATTCGCTCAGAAATCGATCCTGGCTAGGGGGACCATATGGAACACTGGGATTCGAACCAGGTCCATCCTGGTTCAGTCACGTGCAAGGCAAATGTCCTACTGCTGTACTATCACTCTTGCGCCAACCAACTCACTAAATTCTATCAACCAATCAGATTGGAAAAACAGAATCATGAAGATACTGGTAACTGAACTGATCTTAAGAGAAAAAAGATCATTTGTCCTACCTACAAATTTTTAAAATTCAGCATATGTCATCGCTAAAAGCTGTTTTAGTTTTCAATGCAGATAACTTCGTCACTGTATAGCAAAAGTATGTCTAAAATTTTATATTTTATATATACTAAGAATTATAAATATACTCATCTAAAATGAAGATCAGCATATTTTAATATTGAGAGAAAATTAAGTGCCATGGGACTGATCGAATTTTGCAAAAATATTTAGGATTAATTAGATGAACTTCCTTTGGGTGGATGTTTAGGAAAGAATTACTCTTTTCTTATTTTTACTTTAATGAAGTAAAGTTAGACAATGCCCTGTTAACAAAAATTAAATTCCTCCAGCAGTCATAATTTATCATTTTTAGCATTTATGAATAACCATGAATATCATTCCCTGAAGTTTTAAAAATATTACAACAATATTTTATGTACCAGTTTTTATAAATTTTTACAGTACAATGCATGTGATTTTTTTTTCAGAGATATAGCAGGAGGTAAATTTTTCAGTTACTGCTTGCCTGCTAGCGGAGGATAAAGGATTTTTTTTCCATATAAATGCCCATTATCTGAGTATATTTCTAGAAGCAGAGTTATGTTTAAATAAACTTTTTCAAATGTAAAAGTAGCTTCTCTTAAATTATAGTGACTTCAATTTGAAACTAATCATGATGTTTCTTTAATACAGAGGGTAAGACTCCAGCCATTCTTATCTAAGTAGATGTTGAATTTTGGAGAAATGCTGTTTTTTTTGAAACTTAAATTTTAGGCTCTTGTTAATGTGCATTAGCCCCTCCCAAGAAGTGTTACAACTGTCAAAGTTTTACTTTTAACTAGGAAGGAAGATCTATTCATTCTCAATTTCCAGAGACTGCACTGGTCTCATTTCCTATGGGAACATGGTTACTTGGTAGATGCTGAATTCTTATTCATGTATCAGTCCACCCATAACTAGGCTCAGGCTTTATGGTCAGCTCAGGGTAGATGACAAAAATATAGGTTTTTAGTACTTTATAGCAAATGGCGAGGCATTGCCATTCCAATATGGCAAAAGGTATATTGATCGTATGTCATCTTGAGAAAGATTTATTAGGACTTCTTAAAAATTAAGCAGATGAAATGTTTTCCCTGCCATTGGGTTGAATGACATTTTAATGTCATATATCTAGCACAGTTAGATATATGGTTTGAAAATAATTTCCCCAGTTTACTCAGTAAGAGTGCCATCCATCCCATTTGGTTT
The DNA here is from genome assembly GCF_024139225.1 of Suncus etruscus. NCBI lineage: Eukaryota > Metazoa > Chordata > Mammalia > Eulipotyphla > Soricidae > Suncus > Suncus etruscus. The sequence continues at coordinate 199,362,662 of NC_064848.1, forward strand.
CTGTTGCTGTGCATAAGCATTTTGCTTCAATGTAGTTGCCCTTGTTCGTTTTGTCAATGAATAATGAAAAGATAGACCTTTGTCAACAATGATCAGGGAAGTGCCAGACCACAGTGAACTCTCACACAAACCACAGTGAACTCTCATCTCATACCTGTAATAATATCTGCTATCAAAGAGATAATTGATCACAAGAGAAAAGGGGCTTCTTATACCCTGTGGTGAGACTTATTTTTGGTGGCCACACCAGATGGTGGTCAGGGATTACTCCTGGCTCTGCATACAGGGATCAATCCTGGCAGGGATAGGGGGACCATATGGGATGCTGGGGATCAAATCCAGGTTGGCTGAGTTCAAGACAAGTACTGTGCATGTTATACTATTTTCTTCTGCTCCTGTTGGTGGGATTATAAATTGGTACAACAACTCTAGAAAATAGCGTAGAGGATATTTAGAAATTAAAAACATAACTAGCAATTCCACCTCTGGATATACATCTGATAGAAATGAAACCACACTCTCCAGCAGCTACCTACATTGTCATTATAACCTGCTTTCAAAGGTCAAGACAGAAAGTATTAATGGATAGATGAATAGAAAATATGGCTGATACACACACACACACACACACACACACACACACACACACACACCCCATAAAGACAATGACTGAGAAGATAGTACAGGAGATTGCCTTGGTGAGTGTGGTTAGCCCTAGTTCAATCCCCATAACCAAATATGGTCCTCTGAGCACTACCAGAAGAGATTCTTGGGCACAAAACCAGAAATAAACTTTAGTATTGCATAGCTGTAATCCAACCCTCCTCTAATTCCCCTCAAAAGAAAGCAAGAAGTCTTGTCATTTTCTCCAACATGAATAAAATTTGAGGACATTATGCAGACAAAAAATGAGTCAGGAAAAGCAAACATGGTCTGATCTCATTTATATGCAAGATCTGATAAAGTTGAACCCTTAGAAACAGTAAATTGTAGGTTAGTTGGGTGGGGGTGGGGGGGTGGCAGGAAATCAGTGAGAGGGATCCAAGGGTAGAAACTTCTGCAGTAGATGAAGAGACTTTGAGTTTTTGTGACCTGGTTACAGTGTTGTGTTGTAGATGTAAGCATTGCTGAAAGAGTTGATCAGAAATTTTCCCACCCTGCACAACCACACAGAATGGAAATTTGTGTGTTGATGGATGTGCCTTATGATATGATCATGCTGAAATCTGCTTGTGTCATATCACATCACACAGAGCATATACCTTAAATTCACAATATCAATTGTATTTTTTTAGTCACATCCAATGGTGCTCAAAGCTTATTCCTGGCTCTGGCTCTGTGCTTTTTGTTTTTGTTTTTGTTTTTTTCTTTTGGGGTCATACCCAGCAGCGCTCAGGGGTTACTCCTGGCTCTATGCTCAGAAATCACTCCTGGCAGGCTCAGGGGACCAGATGGGATGCTGGAATTCGAACCACCGTCCTTCTGCATGAAAGGCAAGCACCTTACCTCCATGCTCTCTCTCCGGCCCCTGGCTCTGTGTTTTTTTGAGATCCTCCACTCCTAGTTTTGGAGGATCATATGGGGTTCCAAGGATTGAACCTGGGTGGTCTGCATGCAAGGGAAATGATCTACCCACTCTACTATTGTTCTGGTCCCTATGTTTTAATAAAGTGGGGAAATAGTACAGGTGTTAGAACACCCGTGTGCCCAACTTAAATTTGATTTCTGGCAACATGTGGCCCTTTGAGCAGTAGCAAGTGCCATTCTGGAAGCCTCCACCCTAGCACCATCCACTCTAGAGCCCAATCAGTATACCTGAGCTCTTGCATTTAGCATCCTGCTCAGTTGATTGAGAAGCAGTGGGCCTCTTGGGCTTCCTGAGTACTGCTTGGGAGTGCTCCCACCCATGAATGAGAAAAATTAAAAAGGCTGCATAAAGAGAAAAAAAAAACACAGCTTAGAGATGTACAAGAAGGGAAAGTTCTAGAAAGCAGTAGGGTGACTTGAAGGTATGGTGGGAAGAACTTGAGAAGGCACAGGGCATCTTCCTTGAGCCTTTGCCATCCCTTTAAAAGGGAAGCTCCTGGCACACACATCCTCCTGGCATAGGTCAAGGAAAATTCACAGAGGAGGGAGAATGGAAGATGAATAATAACCTTGAAAAATCTTAGCATGCTGCATGTATAGGTTGAACCATTCCATTGGTTCTATTTTCAGGTAGGTCACTAGGGTTTCTCCAGTCCTGGCAACCTTATTTTGGTACTGTTATGCACACCCCCACCCAGAGCATTTAAACATTATTGTAACATGAAATGCAATTGGGGCAGACAGGGATACGTGTGGGATCCTATGGAATTTAATCTCCTATATATGAGTTTGTGGTGCCAGAGGTTGAACTCAGGGCTTCATGCATGCAAGAGATGTGCTCTACTACTAACTTTCTTCCCTAGTTTGTTGTTATTTTTAGAGAAAAAAAGTATTTTCCATATGTTTCTTGCTGTTGAAATGGAACATATCCCCATTTCCCCTTCCTAAGTTTTAATTTGATATACATGGTGGCTGGTGATAAATTTGACTTTTCCTATGTCTTCCAACACTAGGGTCTTTTTTGGCCTGTCTATTCATGCTAGATGTTGTGGGTCCCTACTCCCTTCTTTTTATGGCACTGGTCTCCGTGGTACTGGAAATAAACTTGCCTTTTAAGGCTGTAGCTGTCTCCTGCTTTCCTGGGAATTGAGGTTTTAAAATGGAAAATTTGAGTCCTCGCTCTTTGACTTGAGGATGGAGAAACCACATACGGAGAAACTATTGTTGAACTTCTCCGAGTTGGTGGAAGAGGTTGTTGAAAAGGGTAAAGGGCATTATAATTAAAGTCCAATTCCATACCCATGCCTGTCCTTTTTACAAGGATCCCCCACCACCTGTTTCTTTTCCTCCTTTGCAAAGAGGGATGTTCTTGTTTTCGGGTCATCTTGTGAACTTTTCTCATGTTGCCATAGAAGGACATGACTCAATGGGGTTTGTTTTTCTAGAATAGGTAGCAACTGACTGTTTGGACAGGGAGGCTTGGGTAAATGTTAGATTTTTGTGACCAGTCAAAACTTCTCTGTGGTTTGAGTCTGAAATCAAGTGTAGGAAGTAGATCAACACATGGGCATGGCTGAGTCCCAATAAAATATCATTTCAAAAGCAGGCAAAGATGAGCTAGGGTGCAAGATGAACTAGGGACCATTCTGTGTTGATTTCTACTCCTGATCGGAATCACTGGAAAGAGTGACCAGATGATTCAAGTGATTGTTCAGGATGGTCTACAAAGAGCCAGGAAGTCCCAGAAGGAATCCCATTGTCAAGGGATGACAATGGAGAAGACCTGATATCTTCTTCAAAATCCAGAGTCTTGAAGGTTAGAGTTTTGTGCATGGAGAAGAAGGCTACTGATGATGGTCACTTGTTTCAATGTCCCTGATTATAAGGGCCCCATTTGCCATTATCCATCCTTGGTCTGAAGCAGGAATGCTGTGGATTGATTAAGAGAACAAAACAGCCATAAGGGAGTAAAGCATGGTGTCCAGTCTAATGGACTGAGCACCAACCATCCTTCTGGTACAGTCTTTATTGTACAGACTCAATCCACAAGATATGGGGTGGGGGACAGATGCCGTTAACATACAAAAGTACTTTTTTTTTCATGCTAATCAAGCTTAGTTAGATCCTTCACATCTCAAAAGGGCTGGATTAAGGGGAAAAGGGGAAAAGGAAACTAGGGTAAAGCCTCTACACTTAGTATGTGGTTACACTTGACATTATATTTTCAGCTGTTTGTGATTTCTGTAGACATAGCAGTGAAAAAGAAAAGGTGGTAAAACCTTCCGTTCCTCTCCTCGATGCTTTTCTTGAGACACCCAAGCCAGCACTATAATTACTTGGGAGATTCCATATACCTCATCTGTGTGTCTCCTGATTGTGGTCCTTGCTATTCTTAGCTTACTGCTTATAGAAAATCGGGTTCCCTCCCAACCTTTGACAGCCTCAAAACCCACACTAGAAAGCAAGTTACACTTTCCATGTTGGTTAGTCTGGCTGCTTTCTCTTCCCTGGCTTTGGGGCTTCTCTAGCATTTTCCAGCCTGAGAAGAAAGATGCCTGTGGATTTTTTAAATATAAAATAAGGTAGATATTATTGAACCAGATTTGTCTAGAAAGGTATGAGTAGTGACCAGAGCAGTGGTGCAGGGTATAAGGTGTCTGCTTTGCAACCGCTAGCCTAGGACAGACCACAGTTCGATCTTCTCCCCCCTTCACCCCCATGTCCCATATGGTCCCCCAAGCCAGGGGTGATTTCTGAGCGTATAGCCAGGAGTAACCCCTGAGTGTCACCGGGTGTGGCCCATAAACAAACAAAAAAAAAGGTGTGAGAAGAAGGGAAGAGGTGAAATCTCTGTTAGAAGAGAACACTCTGGCTTCTCCAGAGTGGAAATAAGCAAGAAAGAAGAAAAACATGAGTTTGAAGAGCCAGAGAAGTTTTCTTTTTTTCTTCAAGAACGCTAAAGCAGGTGATGGAATTCATTCTTCTGACTCAGGCTCCATCCACAGAAGTCACAGTCACCCACAGAACCAAAGGCCACAGAGGAATGAGCTTGATGGCATCAGTTTTGGAGCCGTTCTGAGGTCAGATAGATCCTGTTTGGATAGTCAAAGGCACTTAAGTCCATTCAAATTTGCCCCGAATGGCAAGAGGATGTGGGGAAGCTAATAAGCAGGAGGTTACAAAACACTTGGGAAGTGTGCTATGTAAGTGAGTAGTAATCAGAAGTAATATTGCTATTTATCTAGTAGCCTTGGATCTAGCACTCAGCAGGGAGAGTTTATGAATTCAGTGAACTCTTGATTCAGAACCCAACAGAGGCAGAAAACTTTTCCATGGTCTGAGTCATGGTACTTAACATCGACCACCTACCTTCTTTGGGGTTTTATTGATCTATTTTTTGGGTTCCTTCTCCATTTGCATTGTGTCCTAAAACTCTCTGGGGTGGGCATTCAATTCACCACACAGCTGACTCACCCAGCCTTCTGCCTCCAGGTTTAAAACAAATAAAATCAGGAAACCTACCTCTAAGCAACACGAAGGTTGTAAAACTACAATCCCCCAAAGTCAGTGGAAACAGAGTGAGTCACTGCATAGCTGCATCAGACATACCCCTATTTAGCTGCTCAGGGAGTCATTGGAAAAGGATGCCACCAGCCAGCCAGGAGGTGGTCATGTTGGAATGAAGATTGTGGGAGAGGGAAGCTGGCAGTGTGTGTTTCTTGAAGGAAGAGGGTTCTTTGGGTTTGGTTTGATTGACTCTGCTTCCATTGTGACAAGGATGGACTCTGAGCTGATCTTCAAATTGGCAGGGGAAAGTTCTAGAGTGATAAGCAGGCATTTACTGTAATAAAACTGAGCAATTTGGGGAACAGTCCTCTAGTACAGGGAAAAATGATTTTGTTTCTTTCAAAATGGGGTTAGAGTGCACAGCTTTCTTATATTATAGTGTTGTTCCCAAACAGTCCTTGACGAGATATTTTTGTACTGTTATTTTGATTTACCTGAATATACACTAAATCAAACCAACAAAAATGAACTGTTTTTGTTGTTGTTTTTCAAGTTTTCATTTCCCAGTGGAGATTTTGCTGATATTTCTTAGAGCTTGGCAGTCAACATTAATTTTCAGATAGATCAACTTTTATCAAGGGCGATATAAGGAAAGCTTGTGACTATAGATATGACTCAGAAAGTGGCTTTGGTCAGTCCAGTTTCCAGGTGTCAAGGACTAATGGAGCCCAGTTCCCCATAATTGGTTTCTATCTGGTTTCTGAGACATGCTAACTCTGATACTTTCAATTCTTCTGTATTGTTCTAAAGCAATGACTTTGGACTTTGTAGGACTGAAGAAACAGAGTAGTGGGGAAAGCATTTATTTTGCACAAAGCCAACGCAGGTTCAATTCCTGGCACTTCATTTGGTCCCCTGAATACTCCCTAGGAGTGATTCCTGGGCACATAGCCAGGAGTAAGCACTGAGAAAGTGTCATTAGATTTGCCCCTAACTAACTAACTAACTAACTAACTAACTAACTAACTAAAATGTATTTGTTTTCTATCTTTGTATTTTACCAGAGAAGTGATTGAGATAGTTTACTTATACATGTAGCTAAAATAGATGCTCATTAAAACTGGTATCAAAAGATAAAGACAGGCAACTATGAGATGTGTTTAAAATTTAATCACTATAACTGCAGAGATTGTACAGCATGTAGAATACTTGCCTTACATATGGCTAACCTGAGTTTGATCCACACATCCTTTATGGTCCCTCAAGTACTACTAAGAGTGATTCTTGAATGCAAATCCAAGAGTAAGCATGATCACTACTGGGTATGCCTTCTTTTCCAATAAAACAAAAACTATTTTATTACTAGATATGTGCTTATTTTGGAAGGGGTGGTTGGGAAATATCCTGTTTTTCTCCGATAGGACTTAATCAATTTATGCACCTATCAGACCTATTAAGTGCCTTTTGATAAAGTAAATGGTCAGTTTTAATATCATGTATTTTTTTTTCTTTTCTAGCAACATCCATTTTTCACCCTACATGAATCCAAAGCAACAGACGTGGCATCTTTTGTAAAACTGATTCTTGGAGATTAAAAACAATGGACTCAATTGGTTGGCCCTCCTGTGGATTGGTGGGTTTATAGGGTCAAGCAAGTTCACGAAAGCGCCAATAGAAACTCACCTTTGAGATTATTTAAACCTTGCCTCTCAGAAGGTTTTTTTTTGTTTCTCTTCATTTTCTTTTAATCCCCTCCAAAGGGGGCCTTGGAATCTCTAGTATAGAATGAACTGTCTAGCTGGTTGGAAGGCTTAGGACTTAAAAGGTTGATTAAATATTTAATGATGTGTCCTATGAGTCCCTAAGCTTCTCAAACTTTTCTTGTTCTTTGAAAAAAATGAATGCATTGGCCTTGGTTTTACAAAAAGGTGCTACAGTAGTGATGAAATTGTAAGTAGATTTGTAGTTTGTTCCACTTATTATTTTAATATTTATGTATCAGTGCTTGGTTGAAAGATTCCATTTTATGCAAAAAGGGAGACACAAAAGACCAGGTTGATTTGGCAATATTTATAGGGCTTTTATTTTTAAAGTTTAATCATGTCTATGGTCAAGGAGAAATTACTTAATATGCATCACTAACAGTATTATAAACATAGTAGCAAGGAACTCTTCTTGTGCCATGTTTTAGCTGTTGTGCTCCCTGCCATATTCCTTCATCTCTTTTCAATCCCGGGTCATCATCACATGTCTAGGTGAAGTGACAAAACTTTCTGGTCATACTCTGTCTCCAAACTTTGGAGACTCTAACATTATTGTCCTCATGTTTCAAAGTAACACATGGAGTTCCCTGGACATTTGTAGTATAGTACTAATGGAATGTGATTTGTGCTGTGATTTTTATATTGCTTCTATCTCCTTCTATCTGTGTGTGTGTGTGTGTGTGTGTGTATGTGTGTGTGTGTGTGTGAGTGTGTGTACTTGTGTGTTTGAGAGGCTGTGGTTCTGCTAAGTGGCTTCTGTGAACATCTGTGCTTAGGAAGGAGGACATTGGTCCGCCCCAAGGGTGAATAACATGTCAGTCACACAAAGAGTTGGTGCCTTTTTTTGCTTTTGTGTCTCCTATAATGGATCAGCCCTCAAGGAATGCCTTGTCGTGAACTTTTTTTTGCTTTGTCTATTCAATGAAGCCTTACTATTAATCAGAGGACTGCAGTAGGAGACATTCAAAAGCAGTTAGTAGATCTTTGATAAGAATCAGAGAGGATGAGGAGTGTTAAATTAATGTATAAGTATATATCTAAGAATGAATAGACAGCCACTTTCTCAGGTTGTATTGAGGTCACCTTTCTCTTCAGTAACAGACAGTGGCTCCCTCCTTTCAGAGGAGGCTAAATCCATTGAAATGGTGGATTTCTAATGGATTTAAGGCAACAAAAACCCTTTGCCTGTGGCTTCCTGGGTTAAAATTTTAGCAACAAAAACCGTTTGCCTGTGGCTTCGTGGGTTAAAATTTTAGGGTCCTAGAAGATTGAGTGGTGTTTTACGGGGAAAGCAAAAATAATAAAGAAGAAATATTGCTTTGCTTTTTGTTTGGACATTATAAGATAACTCTTGCTGGATACTAAGAGAATTTTGCAGAGGAGAGAGAGAGATTGAAAGAGAAAGAGTGAGAGAGAGAATATGCTCTATTTTCTTCTTTATCTCAGGTTCACAAATATGGAGTGGGGAGTGCTCCTCTCTAGCTATACCCCTTTCTTTCCTTTTAGATTTTGAAGTGCAATCATCTAATTCTGTTTGGATTTTCTGCTTGCTTTTTGACATCTGCTCATCCCAATTTTTCAGAACAAGAGTGGTACTTCCATTACTTTTATGTGTTTGGTTGCAAGAGATACCTGTTTAATTAAATGCTGGTTTCATCTGCTTTGAAGCTACCTCTGTTTTTATGTTCTTTTTTTTCCAGCCAGAAAAGGGTTATTGTCCTGATATTATGGCTATTCATTTCCTTCCTCACCTTCCTAAATATGGAAGTCTCCCTCTTTGAGACCCAAAAGAAGAAGAAAACTTCCCAACTTTCTATTTATTCATTTTTGAAAAAATAAATAAATAAAAGAAATTAGTAAGGAATAATCAATTTATTATGGTTTTTGATGAAATATGTAAAGTCAAACATCTATTAAGTCCGGAGCAGAGAACTTGAACCTGTTTCTCTGTGTGGTTTCTACTTTAAAGGTCCTCAACATCCTGCATTTTCTCCCTTTCTAATCTGTGTCAAGACCTGAGTTTGAAGTGAAGAGAGTCTAGGGATTTCAACCCTGGTGCCTTTTGGAATTGCTGAGATTATGTGAACACTCTGAATGCTGAGAGGTTCCAGAGGCTTGGATTACAGAGAGCTAGAGTGGGGCCTGGGAGTTGTCTTATTTCTTTCATATAAGCTTTGGGGATTCTGCCCTGCTTCAGTGTTATATGAGGATTGATCTAGTATTCTCCTCCAGAGAAGAATGACTTAACATGACTTTCTCTGGAGCATCTGCAAAGAGCAAAAGTAGCCTACACCTCTTTCCTGCCCTCATCAGTGAGAACACATTTGCCATGTTTTCATGATGGTGTCTTCTTGTAATTCTAGATTGAAAAATTGGGATTCCTGGTTTTATAGAAGCAACATCCTTTATGGTGACTTGTGTCTATTTTTTAAACTAAAGTCAAATGGTTTGGGACGAATCAAATGGTTTGGGTCTTCATTTTAGAATGGGATTTTGTTTTTGGAGGACTCTGAAGTTTTTACCAACTGCTATTAAAGTAATATGAAGAAGCATGAGCTATAAAAGTCATAAGGTGAGCATCTCCTATGTATATGCACATGTACAGTTACATTCGTGTATCTCTAGTCTGTATGCTACATATAGATATATGTATTTGCTTCATTTATGAATATGTATATGTAGATAGAGAGAGAATGGGAGAGAGGATAATAGAACTACTGCTTGAATGCATCATCTTCTTGTCAAGTTTATCTGTATTGACCAGTATACGTTTCTGATATTATGTTGAATTTCTGTCAGTTTAACTCTGCAAAAAATCAATTAGGATCTCTTTTTCCCCTTAAATATGTTTGACTTAGTATCATGGAATTGATAATATAAATCTATGGCTGGAATGGATCAGCGATGTAACCACTCTCTGTATTTACCTATTGATTAGAAAGACAACACACTGCCGAAAGAAATCAGCTGATATTTTCCCTCCAAATAGGTTTAATTTACTATTATATACTTGATAATATAAATCCTCTTAATATTTATGAAATCTTCCACTTCTGATTTCAGAGGTGTGCCAAAAAGGAATGTTAAAACAATTTATGTCTGTGTAGCCACACCATGAGTGATGTCCTTCAGTGTAACTACCTTGGAAGAATATATATTTATATAAAGCATGTTGCTAAACTATTTTTGCCAAATACTGTTGAAAAGAAGGTTTCCCAGTCTATCCCCTCTCCTTTGTGTGTGCTGTACAGAATCATTTTCTCCAGTTTGCCCACCTTGTGTGTTATGCTTTGCATCAAGTTGTGTTGGGTAGTTTCTAAAAATCAGGTATACCCTAGAGTTGAAGTTTTACCTATATGGAATCTTTTAAAAAAGACTCGCTCTTTGTGCACTTGAATGATAATTTCAAGTGCATGTTTGCCAAGTATGTGTTGTGTGTGTGTGTGTGTGTGTGTGTGTGTGTGTGTGTTTGGATGCAAACCTAGTCCCCAGGAATAAGCCCCGAGTTTCTCATGATGGCCACTTTGAAGAAGGGATAAGGTCCAGAGATGGTCATATGGATAATGGAATATTTTTTAGACTGGCTCCAATTTACATTGGCCCTGAAGTGACAATCAAGACTTACAGCCAGCTGTAAGTTCTGAGCACCACTGGTGTGGCCTAACATATCTTCTATCCCACAACAAGAACAACAACAAAACCCACAAAATTATTGGGCTTTTGTGGTCTTCCAAAACTCAACGACCAAAAAAAAAAAGTGTATCCTAGAGATTTGCAAACGTTTTCTGTTCATGGCAACTGAATTGTTTAGTGAATTGTTTTCATGGTACCCTAAACCCTTGCTAAGACTTAACAGTTATACTTCATAAATATTTATCAAAGCATCTTAATAACTGCAGAGGTTTCAGTTGTTCTCAACAAATGTATAGTTTTTTGTGGCTTTCTTGTTGGATTTGCATTGGTACCACTCGAGTCAGTCACTGTGGATGGACTAGATTTATATGGTAGGGATGCATATACAAATCAACAGCTAAGGACCCTCAAACTGAAAAATTTTGGTAAGTATTTTGGACCATATCTAGTTATGTACAATGGTTACTCCTGGCTTTGCACTCAGGGATCATTTTTGGCAGTGCTCAGGGGATTCAACTGGATGCCAGGGATCAAAGCCAGATTGCCCATGAGTAAATCAAGTACCTTACTCTCTCAGGCCCCTCTCTCAGGCCCCACAATAGGAATTCCTAAACATTCAGTCCTCTCTCTGACCCCCAGTTTCAATGTTTTTCTTCAGCACCACTTTTATTTTGGCTGCCCTCTAGTTGATTAGTTGTGTATTTGAGGTCTTACTGTCTTGTGCGGTTCATCAGTCCTCAAATAACAAATGCCAAAGTCTATAAAGGGGAATGCTCTTCAGCTGAGCATCAGAGGAGGTCAACATTAAGACTAAATAGGCTGCTGGTGTCTTCAGATGCTATCAGTTAATATATCCTAATATATAATTCCAAAGGAGACAAATAGATCTTGTCAATGGGTCCAGTTCAACTCAGAGAAATTTACTTGGTTTCTTCCAAGGTTATCTGACAATATGTTATACCCTGAATGAAAGTGGAATGGGAGTTTCTTCCAAATTTCTGTCCCAGGGTTTTGTTTTATTTTATAGTTAGAGCCTTGAAGGTGGGATCCCTAAGTTTATACAAATTCACATTCATTGTTATTGCTTTTGGTTAGATTGAGTAAAATTAATTAAACCTTTGTTCTTAAATTTTTTTGTCATCTTTAATGTCTTCCTTTGTCTTAAAGGGAGATTTTCTGGCTTATGTATGTTTTAAATTAAGTTAGCAGTGCGAAGGTGCAATTTTCAAATAGATCCTTAAAAATTCACATACTCAGATAGAGAAATACCAGAGAAAAATATTGTTAAAAGTGGTATAAAATACAAATTTTTTTCAAGTATCTACCTTTTCTTTAATTGTATGTGCATGTGTTTGTGTGTATATGAGGTGTTGTGGGCATGGTATTTAGCACTGTTAAATGTGCAGGCAGCTAATGATACATTTTTTTTGTGTGTTTTTCTTTTTTTCTGTTTGGTGGTAATTGGTGTAATTGTGGAATCTGTTGAAATCTAGGATCTTTTCACTAGGAAAAGAAAAAAACATGATAAACAAAGTTTTACCCATAGATTTGTTGTGTGGGAAGAAAGGAGAAAATAGTTTATAGATTTCATAGGCATAATAACCTCAACATTGAATAATGTGGACTATGATTTCTTAGGTCAGGAGTTGGTAAACTTTTCTCTAAAGGACCAGAATGTGACTGCCAGTTTTGGTTTTGTGTTTCCCACTGTCTCCATCCCAACTATACAGCTGGCACTTGGGATATGGAAGTATTCATAGACAATATGCATATGAATGAATTTGCTGCTCTGCTCTAATAAAACTTCATTTACAGATATCAGGCTATTTAGCTCTACTGGTCTATCCTGATAGGCTAACACCTGTCCTAGATTATCAAAAAAAAAAAAAACTTTCCAAGGATTAATCAACACATCCACATTGTGGACAAAGTTTATTAATATTACTGCTTTGGAAGCAAATTAGGGAGATGGATATAGACAAATGAATTTGGCAAGGGTAAGGGCAGTGTAATCCCATGGAAAATTTTCTCCACTTTTTCAGGTAAGCATTCCTCACTCTGAAAACCAAAGGGGCCTATTTCTTCAGATGAAATTGAGTATCTACTTTTCCTATTTCTTTTTTGTTTTGTTTTGTTTTTGGGCCACACCCGGCGGTGCTCAGGAGTTACTCCTGGCTGTCTGCTCAGAAACAGCTCGTGGCAGGCATGGGGGACCATATGGGACCCTGGGATTTGAACCAACCACCTTAGGTCCTGGATTGGCTGCTTGCAAGGCAAACGCTGTGCTATCTCTCCGGGTCCTACTTTTTCTATTTCTATGCAAAAACCAACTATTTACTTTATCTTGGAAACAAAAGATACTTCTCTTACACATTTACTTCACTCCAGTCACTTATCTTCGCATCGTGTGTTTCTCTATGGTATGCTCTGTGTGTAGAGTCTTGAACCCAAACATGGAATATTAGCTTTTATTTTTTCTCTATCTCTACCAGGTTTTCAGAATGGAAGAAGGGTAGAGGCTGATAAGAAGGCAGATAGGATTTTTAAGCTTTCCCATTCTTCTCACCCCAATTCTTTGACTGCAGTCTAAGAGAAAGAAGAGATTTGAGTGAAAAAATGTATTATGAGGTGAACTTGGAGGAGCTCTAAGCTCTCCCTTTGTGTGGAGACTGATTATTTTCTCTGAACTTAGTGAGACAAGCTTACTCTTTATGAGTCATCTTAAAAATTAACAAAAAATAATAAGCAGTACATTTCTTTTTTTAAAGGGTCTGTGCAAAATCTCTATATGCAGATGTGATTATCTTGGTTGGATTTCAGGGACTTATAACAGCTTGCCTTCTGAGACAGCAGCATAATGTGTTTTGCCTTTTGTCCATAATTCTGCCCTCTATATTATACATAATACTACACAAATCATTGTTTTCCAACTACCTCAGCTATTTCTGCTCTTTTTTTTTTCCAGAATGAAACAATCCACCTTCCTTCAAGTAGATGTTATTCAGAAATATTTTGATTTCCCCTAACTACTTAAGCAAACAGCGATTACACATAGGATTCACATAGGAACTCTTTCCCAAAGTCATCTTAAGGATTTGTGTTGCCAATTTACTTAAAAGAATGTTTTCTTTTCAGCTAGAAAAAAAATCCCACTGAACCCCAGAATTTTCCAAGTGATAATTTGTCATCAAATATACCCCTTACCACTGGTTCCTGCTGTGAAAAAAATGTATCGTTTTACTACGATTTATAGTCACTATTTACTGGTATGCAAAAGCAAGTTTCTACCATTGCAGATTTTTGCCAAGTGAATACAGAGACTTTAGTTGTGGTTTAGATTTGCCCCCCCCCCCCCGTTTTTTGTTTGTGTTTGGGTTGTACCAGGTGATGCTCAAGAGTTACTCCTGCTCTGCAGTCAGGAATTACTGGTGGTGCTTGGTGCTTAGAGGGCCTTATGGGACGCTGGAGATTGAACCCAGATAGGCAGTGTGCAGGGTGAGAGCCCTACCTGTCTTTTATTTTTTTAAGGCAAAATTTCTCTGAAAGTTTCTTGTTTCTTTGGGGTAAAAACTCTAAGTAGGAACATAGGCATAGTCAAATAATCAGTGGTAGGGAATTTTTTTTCTGGCAGAGAATGGGGTAGAAGGAGTAAGATGCAACCATCTTGGTAAGATGCAACCATCTCAGTGTAACACAAACTTGTGAATAGAATTGAAAAAAAAAATGAAACTTAGCTTCCTGAGATGTTTTGGATCTTGATGTTACTTATTTTGTCATTTGATCTAGGACACTGAATCCTTTTTGCTTAGAAGTTTGCAGTTAGATTTTCGATTTTCCTTGTTTCTCCTAAAATCATCCCTAAATACAGATTCTTTTGCTAATGATGATGTGCATAGGGTCTGTTCAGGGTGCATGTTGGCGTTTATGAGATTCAGGGGTCTTTTAATAGGAATGAGATTCATCTTCTTATGAGCTGGATACTGAACGGAAAAATTTGGGTACTTAATTGTGCTTTCATGTAGGAAAAAGGGCTTCCTGAGTCATCCCTGGACTTTGTGGCTTTGACCAGGCTATCAATGTTCTTTTATGGTTTCCTGTCTTATAACTTGCTTGTTATTATTTCTCTGCCTGTCACCGATGGCCTGGACTGACATAACACCTTTAAGGAAAAGAATTGAAACTGTCTTCTTTTTTTAAATTTGATACCAAAAGTCATTGCCAATCAATTTTTCATTAATCTGCCTGTGTGATACTTCCAAACCTTGAAAGGTAAGGAATATCTAAAAAAGAACTTTGAACAAAACCTGTATCTCAAAGGGAAGACTTGATAACAAGCAAATCTTTCATTTGATCTCAAAAGAGAGCAGCTGGGTTGGGTCTTTGTGCTTTTAAGGTAATAGTCTGGGGAGGGAAAAGATCAGTAGCATTTGGTCTGTACCAACATTTGCTTTGGAGCCTTCTGTCTTATTTCAATAGAGCATGTTGGGAAACTAACTTAGGGGTCTTTTGCTGATCTTTTTAAATTTATGGCTGAACAGTGATTTGAAGTCATGTTTGAAGACAGGTGAAAAGACAAATGAAAGAATAGTGTTAACCTGAAACCCCTTTGGGAGAGCAAAGTGATGAATGGATGTAGCATATATATTTTCTTTAACTTATTTTCAGTCTGATTCTAGAGGGGATTTGCTTATGCAAATCCATCCTCAAATCACATCTTACTTAAATTTCTTTTTTTTCTTGAAAGATCTGGAGAGTGGCATTTATTTTAAAATCATATTTCCCCTCTATTTTCCCTTTTATTGAGTTCGTAGAATCATCATTTTCAGCAAATGACCCTGACCCAAAAGGTGAATAGCTCAAGGGATGAGGATAACTCATTATGAGAGTGTTTTAATGCTGATAGTAGATGTTTGTAAGAAAGATGGACATCAAAGTTTTATCTGCTGAGAATGTTCTTTGGGGGGACTTTCAAGAGATGCTTGGCAAGGCCTTGGGGACAACCCCCTCTGATCCTTGGTTGACTAGGCTGGTGGAATTTCTGCTCAGACCCTGTGGTCCTGGTGCCTCCAGGTCTATACTTGGTGATATGGTGTCCCAGATGGAAAGCAGGTTGAATGTAAGGAAGGCATGTACCTTAACTCTTCTTTTATCTTCTCAATCCAAGAATGCTCTTTGAGCAATGCAGAAGACTGACATGTTTTTAAAATATGCTCAGGTCTTCATTAAAGGAGCTAAAACTATACTCCTAAAAGTAACTCTCAATGTTAGTTTGAATTTTCCAAAGCAGTATGTAAGAAGTATTTGCTTAGCTTTATTCTTCTGTTCTTTATTGTAGCTGTTCTAAAGGAGGGAGGGTCAGAAATTGGAGAATTAAGAGTTGAGGGTATAGAAACAAATTTAAGATTACATTCAGTGGGGCTTCTAGGGATCAATCAATTATCATGTGTAGAATGGATTGATAGGATTATGAAGGTCAATTTTCTATCAGCCTCCGATCAAAATATTTTTCTGCTAATATTATTTTCTATAACTTGGAATAGCCATGGCTATCAAAATCATAATTGTTGGTGTGATGAGACTGGGTAATCAGGGAATTCCTAAGCTTCCTTTGTTTTTAGAATTTGTCATTTCTTTGTTAGGTCATGTGTAGGTTGAAGTAAGTTCTTTGAGAAGTTTTGGCACTGAGAAGGGTAGAGTCTGAGACTCAAACTAACAGAATTATAGATTCTGAGTTTTACAAAGTCATTATGGGGAGAGACTGATGGGAACCTTTAAAAACTAAAATCTGTCATGGAGTCTGTGACTTGAATCAATTATAAGGGGATATTTAGACACTAATGGGGTGTGTCAGGTGGTGTCTTCTGATCATAGCAAGAGTGGTGTACTTGGATGGTGCTCTGTTCACTGGAAAACCAAATTTGGTGAGGATCTCACAGCAATCATAGAGACCCTTCTATGCATCCCTAAGTTCCACTTCAATCTCTATAAAAAGCCATGGAAGAGGCTCAATGAAGAAAATTCTATTTATCTTTCACATTACCTTCCTGTGTGATGTATTCTTTAATCTCAAACTTTATTTTCTGAGTGAATTGATTTTTTTATAAGAATTGAAATGATTCTTTAATAAAAAATAATAGGTATTTTTAGAGAAAATGCTTTATAGGATTAACTTTCACAATTTGAAAGATTTCCACTGTTCATCACATGGGGTCATTTAAAGCCAACAGAGACACTAGAGGTATCATTTGGTATCTTTATTTATATATATGTGAACATTTTAATAACATTTTTTGTGAGATTCTCAACAAGATGCCAAATATACCTTGTACACGAGATTGAACTTTACAATCCATAATTGGGAAATTCTAGAAAGTTTCCTTTGTACTATTTTTGTTTATACTTTTTAGAGGGGGTGTTGCACTCAGCAATGCTAAAAGTTTACTCCTGGAATTACTCCTGGCATTGCTCAGGGGTGCCAAGGATCGAATCCAAGTTGGCTGCATGCAAGGCAAACTCCCGACCTACTGTTATATTGCTCCAGCCTTTGTGCCTCAATTTTATGATTGAAAGTGCTGCTTTCATTAGTTCAGCTCTCACTGTAAAGATAAATATCATTTGTTAGACTGTGTTAATTTTATAATAGAGCTTTTGAAACTTGTATACGTGACTACTTGTGTTTTGATGTGGCATCCTAAGTCTGCTTTAAAGACATATTTAATTTAAAGATAGAAATGAGGCAAGAAAATAGCTGGTCTTTCTAATATGCTGATGCCAGAATGAAGTCATTTAGATGTTAGTTGGGAGGTCCTGCTAGCTGATCTGATTTCTGAAATATTCTGCCTTCAAAAAGATGAGCAGGATGATGTATTCTTTTCTCCAAAGCCCACTCCCAAAGTTTCTGAAGAATTTTGAATAGAAAGAAACTGATTTGTGGATTCTCTTTATCTCTCCTGATCTTTCCAGCATGCTTCTAGTTTACTCTGGTGGAAATCATCTCTTCTTCATGGATTGTGGGTTATTTTTTTAAAAACTGAATGAGGCAGATTGACCTGTAAAGTATGGAATTCATTAGAAGTTCATAAAATAAAGACCTCTGAAGCATGTGGGTGGAATGTTTCCATGCCTTTGAGGTGGATGTGAAATTTAAGTTCTGGCCCTGGGAACTTGATGCTTGTAGCTCTAGAAGGAAAGGAGAGGGGTTGTCTACTTAACTCTTGTTTTCCTTGATGGCAGTGTTTGCTTTCAGAGGCAAAAAAAAAAAAAAAAAACATTCCTATTTATTATATGTGAGGGAAAGATGCTATGAATCTCAAATGCCAGAACTTCAGTCAGGAGTATATATAAAAATACATGTTGAGTCGGGAGAGCTGCCTTTGTTGTCTTTGCCACAATTTTATGATCCTCCTCCTTCTCTATATTAGCTTAACTTCCCTGTTCTTTAGGTTGTTGCATTTTTTTCTTTTCCATTCCTGCTGCCATAGAAATGCTATCTCAAACTTCTGACACTACAAGAGCACATTGATAGACAAGTCGAGGCAACTGGAATGTCAGTGTATGTAAGTTAAGCTTCAGAGCATTCTCCAAAATACACTTAATGTGGTTATAGAGAAAACATGCTTATGGGTAATATTTGGATTAGCTTCTGTCCTAGGTTTTATCTTGATATATTCATTTGGGTAAAACACCATTGGTGGCCTATAAACTTCATCACCTAGATGATTAGTCTTAGTCAATAATTATAAATAAGAAATTCAAATTAATTGAAAAAGGTAGGGTCAATGTTACTTTCTGTTGCTTACTCCTGGGGTAACTGTTGTCTTGTTTGTCTTGTTTTGGGGCAACACCTGCTCAGGGGTTGCTCCTAGTTCGTCATTTAGGAATTACTCCCACAGACTTGTGGGACAAACTGGGATGTTGGTAATCAAACCTGGGTTAGTTCTGTGCAAGCAAACACAGAAGCCTCCCAATATCCTCTTTAAAGCATAATTTTATAAACACCTTCCTTTTTTTCAGATCTAAGAGTAGAGTTACAGAAGAAGGGGTTTGAGAAATAGTTCTTGCATCTGTTTTTGACCAAGGAAATGGCTGAGATGTTGAGCTTCATGGTTGTGCAGTTGCATGGAAGCAAATGGAATTCCCTCTCCTCACTTCAAAGGAAAATGAATGGGCAGGTGAAGTCAAATTTGACCCCTGCATTGAGGCAGAATGTACCCTTTGAGTTCCTCTCTCAGATTATTCAGTTTTATAGGATGCTGAGACTAGCAAGGTCTCCAATAATTTGTGTGTGTGATGAACAACTTCATACCCTGTGTGTTGTATTCTATGCAGTGTTAATGAACCAACTCAATTCAGAATTTGAAGACAGACTGGACAGTGATTGTGATTAAAAAAAAGAAAAAGAAAAAGAAAAAACACCCAATCACCTCTTTCTATTCAAAGTGCTTGCTTGGACTTTCATAACTAGAACAACTAACCAAGTGTTCAGGAACTAAGTATCCAGCAACGAAATGGTTTGTTGATCTTAAAATGTACAACCAATAAAAGACATTGGAAAAATCAAAACTCTGTCTGAATATTAATTGAGTTTTTCAATGAATGGAAACCCTCTGCTCTGGAAATACTGCTTTTTAAATGTCAAAAGGCCTGCAGGTAAAAGTTTGGCTTCAGTGATTCAGTTTCTTTTTCTTCTGTAGTCTCTGTTATCCTACTTCCTAAGCAGAATGGAACAAAACATAACAAAACAATTGGGTAACAGTCTTGAAGACTCATTAGAAAGTCATTTCATCTGTAGTGAACTTCAGACTCAATACTCTTATAGGCAATATTCCTAGGTTAGAAGTGAAAGCCAATATTTCATTATTAAAATCAGATGGCTTGTGGTAGGGACGAGACCAGATGGCTTACATGAAAAGATTAAGACCAAGGCATTTTTGGCTTTTTCTGACACTAAATAGTGAGGCCAGACAGTAATTTCAGTTTTTCTGATTCTATGTAACATATGTACTATGAGGAAACTAGCTTTACACCATCAGGCAGGGAAGCATTCAAAAGTTAAGGGAAATAAAGCATTAGCTCTAGTAAAAATGGTTGTGTCTCTAGAGATCTTTGATTTTTCCTCTAGACAGAGGGACTAGACCTCTTTGAGTTATAGCCACATTAATTCCATTTACAGAAAATGGTTAATTCTTACTGTGAACCCATTAAACTCACAAAACTCCAGTGGCATACTTGCACCTTGATCTGGTTATTCGATGACTTGAGGTTATAATCAGGAATTGACTTCTTCAATAGCCCTAGAGTTTTTTCCATCTGATTTATATCATTTCAGAGTTTTACACCATTCAAAGAGAAGGGCTCCCCTTCTGTCTGCATTTGTTACTCAAATGACTTTCAGTGTGATATATATTGATGAGAGCCTTCTGATAAGACCTCCTAGAAGAAGTGCAGGAGGCCAAATTCTCTGGGTTTGGGTAATGACCTGGAGTACCCATAATGATAAAATGACTTAACAATTCATTTCTCAGAACATATTTGTCATGAAATTATACAATTGATTTTGCACAAGGTCAGGCTGTACTGGTTCTGAAGTTGTTCTCACCGTGCACTGAATTGAGACTGCTCTAATTGTTTGTCCTACTTAAATGGTAGACCTTCTTTGACCTTAGGAATTTTGGGTTAAGTCCCTGTAGGAGCTGCTGACCTGAAGAAGAAGCAAGACAGAAACAAACACAAGATTTTTTTTTATCTGCAAAGATTCTTTTACCCACCACTTTGGCATTCCGTAATTTCTGCAGGGAGATACCCCATATCCTTTCCTTGTTTATATACTTTCAAATATTAGAGTTTGAGAATATTTGTCTTAAGGAGGGTACAATGCTTTCTTTTGGGGGAGAGTTAGGTCACATCTGGTGGTACTCAGGGCTTACTCCTGAAATCATTCCTGGCAGGCTCAGGGGATTATGTGGGATGTTAGGGATCCAGGGATCCAGGGATTCAACCCTGGTCCTTCCTGGCTCACCTTGTGCAATGCAAAGCTGTGCTCCGACCCCTTTCTTCTTGACTCCCCCTAATATATGCATTTATTTAATTTAATTTTCCTCTTTTTCTGCCACTTTGTTGCTGTTGTGGCAATGACTAGGGGTCACACATATTGATTTATGGTGATCATAGGGGTTGGGTTGTTGCAAATCTGGCTTTGGTTCTCTCACATCTTTGTGGTGTTTATTTGGAGGAGTTGGGCCCTTTAACTGGTGTTCACACCCATTTGGCCACATACCAAGAGGGACCATAGACAAGAGAGCTGCCAGGATTATACATTGTTGTCTTAAATAAATAATGATGGGGCTGGATGGCGGTGGATGGCAATGGATTTCTTTCTGCCATCCCAGGCCACATGGCTCAGCAACCCCATTCAGCTGGCTGGTCCCAGGCCCAGGTGAAAGGCGTAATCACTCACTCACAGGCAGGCTTCAGGAAGCATCAGCTTTATTCATGCCCTAACCACCACATGTGTGTGGCCTACTCATAACCTTTCAAGCACAGCAATACTTTGCTAGCCCTGCGTCTTATCTCCTGTTAGCCATCTTCCCTTTGGGCTCCATGCTGGTCAAAGACCAGAACACAGAGGGCCCAAAAGCCAGAGCGCCCAGCAGCGCAGAAAAGGGCCGAATCCCCTTGGTCCAAGGCTTATCTAACTTTTCCAAGACCCCTCCCAGGAATGGGCTGGGTCTTGCAGGTAAGGTCACACCTAATATCCGGTTCCCAAGACCCCTCCCAGAAATGGGTGGGTCTTAGGTATCTACACCAAATTCAGGGTCTCAGGTACACTACAATACATGTTGCATAAGAAGACTTTCAGGGATCCAACTTAGAACTTTGTGCTAGCAATGCAGGTTATTTTTGCAACAGAATCATTCCCAGTGCCTTTTTTACTGGCACTTCTGAATTAACCATTGATTTGCTGGATCAAAATGGCTTCCTGCCTACTTCAGATTCTGTAAGTAACTGTGAATCTAAAAAGCAACCAAACAATTTAAATCTTTAATTTTTTCTTTTTAAAGTTTTCTCGTTAGGGCCCAGGGAAATCATTTAAAGGGGCTGGAATGTATATTTTTGCATATGACACCCAGGGTTGCAGTATCTAGTATAAACAACATGGTTCTCTGAGCACTGCCAAGTGTGACCTCAAGCACCACAATTTGTAACCTAAAAATAAGAAAAGTAAATAAGATTGTATTTTTTTTAGATTTTTGCCTTTTACATTTTGTCTTCAGTTAATTTCTTTTTTAAAAATCCCCCGTTTTTTTTAGTGGTTGTTTCTGTGCTTTTGCTTATCTGGTGTAACAAAATAAAGCTTTATTTGCTATAACACAATAAACCATTAACACTTAGTGACATAAAACACGATTATTTCTCCCATTCTTGAATGTTGACAGAGCTCAATAGGGTGGTTTTTGTTTAGCATTTCTCATGCTGTGGCACTCATGTGATGGCTGAAGCAAGAGTCATTGAAAACTTTACTTTTCTGGTAACTGGGCTAATCTCAGAAGGCTAAGGATGAAGAAAATCCTCTCCTATGGCCCCCTACCCCTAACATACACACACACATACACACACACACACACAAACACGCAAATATACACATAAATACACTCTTCATGTTACGACTATATAGCTAGTTTGGAGTCTCTCTATATATATAGTGTGGAGTTTTTATAAAGTCATTGCAATTGTTCCATGATATATGGATTTATCCAAAATTTATGACACAAAAGGCCCATGCAGAAATTGGGAGGAAATTATACCTCATATGATTTTCATGATGAATCCTGGGACATGTATTTCCTGATGGAGGTATCTTTGAAGACATGGCCAACTTAATATAGACAGATTCCTTGGGGAAACTTTAAAAGTTTTATTCCTTCTTAAATTCTTAAGAGGCAAGATAAAGTATACATATCAAATTAGTGTCCCTTATTTACCACCCATACTTCTTGTCAAGAAAAGCACTTTGTCAGCAGCAAAATGTTATCTTCAAGGGTAAATTCATTATGTTTGAAAGTTTATACCCACAGTTAGAGGGAAAATGACACAGGAGAGACTCAAACGTGGACACTAATGACTCAAAACTCTGGTTCATACCTCCCCACCATCCCAGATGGTCATAGTTTATAAATACTTGCTGAGTAGGTGTTTTCCCTTCAAATGGAAACAGCTCTGCTCTTCGTTGTTAAATAATACATGCCTAGAAAATGTAGAAAATGCACGTTGGACAATAAACATTATCTGTAATTTGGAGTTAATGGTTCATGGGTTCCTTAAACTATTCCATACTTTTCGGCACACACATCTGTACTATCTATAAATCCCTATATGGAACTAGATGATATCTGCTTTAACCTTCCAAATGATGTCATAGGCATCTCATCATACCAGTGAATGCAGGTAGTATCATCAATTTTAAGGACTGTCTTACTCTAATATATTGAAATATGCTTCTCCCAGTAGAAATTTTAACTATTGATTGTCTGTATAACTAAATATTACTATACCCTAATACACAGCCTCATTTTTTTGAATCAGTTTTTTTGTTTGTTTTGTTTTGGGGTCACATCTGGCAGTGCTCAGGGGTTATTCCTGGCTCTTTGCTTAGAGTCGTTCTTGGCAGGCTCAGGGGACCTTATGGGATGTTTGAAATCGAACCTGGGTTGGTCCTGGCCAGCAGCATGCAAGGAAAATGCCCTACTGCTGTGCTATCACTCCAGCCCTTGAATCAGTTTTTAGGAGCTGAGATACCCTAACTATTTCTCAAAAGGTGTACATTGACAGTGGTTTCCTCTTTTTGTTTGGACGTACATTTTTTGCTTTTATTCTTGTGGTGCTTCTCCACTCCAGGTCCAGACTTCCTTTGAGATTGGACTGACCTGGTAATAAACCCCAAGTTAGTTAGGGTGTTTTCCATTGAGGAAATTGTTTTCCATTCCTTGTTTTGAGTAAATGGAAGCCTGAAGAATATCTTTCAGGAATATTCAGAGAGGAAGAAATGATCACAAGTAAGCCCTATCAGGAAAAATCTAGAGCACAGGAATGGGAAAACAAAGTTTGCCTCAATGATAGTTTCTTTAAAACAGAACACACATATAAAATGAATTCAGATCTCATTGTAACACCATGAACAAAAACCAAATAAGAATAGACGAAAAACTTGGTATCAGTCCTGTATTCATAGATTCAGTTGAGGAAAACATAGGTAGAATGCTGCAAGACTTTGAAACTGGAGGTATTTTCAGTTATTTCAATATAATCAGGCATTTCAATGTCAATGGGCATGCAAATGGAAGCAAAGATAAACAAATGGTTACTTCTTCACAGTAATGGAAATGATGACCAGAATAAATAGAATAGAAAAATAGAATCTTTGTCCATCACTCAACTGGTATCTGTGATACAAAAATGAATGGTAGAAGGAAAGAAATAGTGGAGGAGGCAAAACATAAATATGAACTAATGGGGACCAGGGGCCAAGTAGCCTTAGTTGCATTGGCGGTGTTAAGAAAGGAAAGAACTGGGGCTGGTGAGGTGGTGCTAGAGGTAAGATGTCTGCCTTGCAACCGCTAGCCAAGGAAGGACCGCGGTTCGATCCCCCGGCATCCCATATGGTCCCTCCAAGCCCGGGGCAATTTCTGAGTGCTTAGCCAGGAGTAACCCCTGAGCATCAAACAGGTGTGGCCCAAAAAACCAAAAAAAAAAAAAAAAAAGAACTAAATATACAAGCCAGAGTCAATAATGAACTCATGAAACTTAAAACTTTAACATTCAAAATGAAAAATATCTTCCTGTTCCATCCATGTTGCAGAAATTCACATGGTTCATCATTTCTTATAGTTATGTAGTATTTCATTGTATCCATGTATGACTTCTTCCTGATTCACTCATTTGTTGTTGGACATTATGTTTATTCCAACTTAGTACCAAGTGCGGCAATGAATTATGGTATGCAAATATATTTTTGTATGTTTGTTTTTCTGTTTTGGGGATATATATCCCCCAGGTCCCCCAAAAGTGGTATTGTTGATTTTCTTTACTTTTTAAAAGAAATGTTATCATTGATTTTTCTATGGATCTCAACTGCAGGTCAAGCAACATGAAAAACATGAGATCCATACTCTAACAACCAAACTTGAACATGTGATTTTTAACGTGGTAGACTGGTGGGTGGGAGGTAACCATGGGATACCCTAAGGTAGTTGACATTGGTGCTGGGATAGGTGGTGGAACACTGTATACCTGAAATGCAATTATGAATAAATATGTAAATTACAGCGTCATAACTATCATCAGGTACAACAATGGTATAGAATTGTGGTCTATGCAGTGCATCTAAACCACAGAGCTAACAACACTGAAAGCAGAGACCCAAAATATAATAATTGAATTTAAAAAGGGCTTGTTAAAAGGCAGACTGTGAGGTGGTTGGAAAACTGGCAACATTAATGAAGAGATGTTGACATTGATGGAGAGATTGGTGCTAAAATATTGTATCCTTAAAACCATATTATGAACAACATTGTAAATCATGGATACCTTTCTTTTTTGAGGTGGGGAGCATAACCAGCAGCACTCAGGGGTTACTCCTGGTCTCTTCTTAGAAATTACTCCTGGTAGGCTCAGGGAAACATATGGGATGCTTGGGTTGGCCTCATGCAAGGCAATTGCTCTACCTGCTGTGCTCTCCCTCCAGCCCCGGGTGCTTTCTTTAATTAAAAAAAAAATTTCATGGGAGAGAAATCAGGAAGACAAATCAAAAAAATTCTTATGTTTAAACATCTTCATACTTGAAGAGACAAGTAGTTTCTAGAATTGGAGTGAGAGCTTAAAGGGTTTTGTACGTGCTTTGCGAGCAAAAGGCCTGGGTTTGATCCCTAGCATCACCGATTCTTAAACACTGCCATGAGAAGCCCCCATGGAAAGAAAGAGGCAAGAGTAGTCCCTAAGAACCATTGGGTATAGCTCAAACCCCCCCCCAAAGTAATTTTTAGGGACCAGACACATGACTCAGTGGTAGAATACTTACCTTAGCTGTGTGAGGCCTCTGAATTTTATTCCTAACACTTCAGTTCCCCTGAGCACCACTGGGTGTGCTCCTGCCCCCCCAAAACATACTCTCTATTCCAAAGAAAGAGCTATTTTTAGGCTGCAAACTTTTTATAGACTTCCTAGTGAAGGTGTTTTAGGAGATGGTGACCATGTGTCCTAGAAAATGATCTGAAAGGATTCTGCCTCCAGTGTTTCCAGTTTCAGTGACTTCCTGGTATTATCTGGGCTTCAGTGCTCCTTGTCTGGGCTTTCCTGGCACCACCAGTCAGAAACTTCCTTGGCACACGGTAGCATTCTGTTCTCCAAGGAAGGTTGAGTG
The DNA here is from genome assembly GCF_024139225.1 of Suncus etruscus. NCBI lineage: Eukaryota > Metazoa > Chordata > Mammalia > Eulipotyphla > Soricidae > Suncus > Suncus etruscus. The sequence continues at coordinate 199,388,567 of NC_064848.1, forward strand.
CCAGTACCAAAGCTTTAAGTGACTCGTCTAAGAATAGTCTGTTCAGCTCTAAGCAGCTTTCCTTTCCTATGATCCAGAGTGGTCCTACTTATTGCAAGCCAAAGACTTGTTCTTAGACAAGAACTTGCTAAGCCACTTGACCTTTTCTTCAGCAGGAGAACTGTTTATGCCACCTCTCTCAGCTCCTCCACTTTGGCAGGGGCGGGGGTAAGTTAAGCCTGGAACATGTACTTTAGAAAACTCCACAGCACTCACAACTTCCACCATAAAGTGACTGAATCAGTTGCACTGGTCAGAGAGTGAGTGATCTTTGCATGCAATATCCCTGGGCTTGGGATGGTTGCCTATTGGAACTTCTGTGCTGGAATGAAATGAGTCAATGTTGGAGATAAATATAAATACCAGCTGGCCAGAGTCTCTGATTCTCCACACTGCAGCTCAGAAGAGAACTGGCCTGGTCTCAGCCACACACCTAGAGTAAGGAGCAATGTTCCTATTGCCACTGGCAAGGAATGCTACTTGGGCTCCTTTATGTCAACAATTTCTTGAGAAATGGGACTGACCTGGAAATGGTGTTTGCGTGCAAAAATATCTATGATTCATGATAGACTTTTGCAGGTTAATGTGAGTTGAAATGGGACTTGATGTTGCTAATAAAATGGGCCAAGAGTTATTTTTAAATAGTGAAAGTTGGAAAGGAGCCATGCAAAAGAAGGGCTTTTAGTTAATATTGAAACAAGAAAAAGGTCTTTAATCAGACTGGTTAGAGCACCACCACTTACTAGTAGTGTGATCTAGGACACATCTTAGACTCTCTGTTTCTCAATTTTCACCTTAATAAAAATGGATATAAAGACATTAGAGAGTTTTTATTAGATGAGAAAGAAGATTTGATGAATATTGACTGTAAATCACCTACTTTCTCAATATAAATATAATTATCCTATGATTTAAGCTATATATATATAATCTAACAAAAATGCAAATAAAGGAAAGTTAGCCAGGCAATTTCAAGTAAGAGGGTATTTTTAGACCATGCAGCCCAAGGCAGTATGCAATGATTAATTGACCTGGTTGACTGAATAAGGGGAAGAAGTCAGTTGCTGGAGCCTAATATCAATGTTATTGACATGTGCACATATTTTTCAGTGTAGCAGGTGAAAAAATTCAAGAAAAAAGAAAAAAGAGTGATAGTATAGTGAACAGGTCACTTATCTTGCACATGACTACCTCAGGTTCTATCCCTAACACTAAATGTTCTGAGACCCACCAGGAGAGACTTATGATTACAAAGCAAGGAATAAGCATTGACACTCTTGGGCTTGACTCATAAATAAAGCAAACAGATAAAATAAAGAATAAGGCAAAAGAAAATAATCTAGGATCATTTCTGGTATGGATGGACAGTAGTGAACTCTTTATATGATATATGTGTGAGGACATATTCCTGTGTGCATAAATTTCCATTGATCTGGTCCAGACTAAAAGAGGTCTGTAATTTCAGTAGATGACAGCTTTCTGTAATTTTGATACAATACAATGTCAATAAGAAAATTTAATTCTTTAAAAGGGAACATATCTCAAATGAGAATGACATTATGACAGAACACTGTTCCACTTAATCTTGATGAGAAGTGAAGCAAAAATTCACTATGGGTGATCCATTTTGTAGTTGGAGAAACAGGTTACCCGAATAACTCAATCAAGTTTATGCAGATTTTAAGTGTGGATGTTAGAAGTGTGATTCTCTCTAAGGAGCAGGCTTAATTTTTGAATTCCATTTGAACTAAGGACATATTTTCTAACTCTCTTCACTGAAAATAAAATGCCTTGTCTTTCCACTTTCTCAAGGAGATACTTGCTTTATTTTATGATTATTTTTAATTGACTTGTCATAACCTTTAACAGTTTAGCATTATGCTTTTGCAAATGTATTTTTAAAACTGCTCCAGAGCCTTCCCATTCTAAAATTAAAAAAAAAAGACACTTCTTATTTTTTCTCAAGCCCCTTCTCTTGCCTTTCGGTCATCACAATAGTTTTTATTAAGTCTAGGAGTTTTGTTTCTTTTCTAATATGTGTGTTCAATTTATTTATTCCACATAAAAGTGAAATGAGCAGAGAATTATCTTTAACTTCTTTATTTCACTTAATGTAATCACTCCAAGTTTTAACCATTCTGTTCCTAAAGATGCAGATCTTTTTAATGGTGGAGTCATACTTCCTGGAGTATATATGTCACTATTTTTTATCCAGTTACCTATGGGTGGGAATTTAGGTATACTTTATAATTTAGTGATTGTTAATATTGCTGCAGTGAACAAGGAGGTGCTACTATTCTTTCAAAGTTGTGAAATCAATGTTTTCAAGAGGCCAATTAAGGAAACAGAGAAAAGAAAGATCTTATTATCCTATATAGTCCATAGAAGACAGAACCAAGAGTCTTAAGCAAAATTACAGAAGCCCATTACTTCAAAGAAGTTGGAATATGGGAATCAAGTGGGAGTGGAGACATTATCCCAGTATCTGTTAGGCACTAGAGCAGATCAGCATAATTTGAGTTATTGGATATACTTTAAAATGATGCCTCATTCTTTTAGAATGAATCATATAGACTAGGCTTGGCCAGATGTAACTCAGCTTCCCCACAGGGTTACCTAATCTTACATGGTCAGACTGAGGCTGAGTCTTAAGTTAAAAAAAGAGTTGAGAAAGTAAGACAAAATATCTATCTCCATTTGAGGGGCTGCATGTTTTGATATCTATAACCTAAAACTGTAGATAGAAGGTTCTGGGAAAGAAGCCTCCTCATAATACATCATTCACACTCCAGAGAAAGTCACTGGGAAATGCCAAAGGTAGGCTCATGGCCCCTGTAGTAGCTTCTTCTTTTGGGATTTGGGATTTGTTAGTTGTCCACCATGTTGAGACCATTGACAAATAATGTAGAGTCTGAATAGATAGTGCAGAGGTTAAGGAACTTGCATTGAGTTTAATCAACTGAGATTCTATCCTTAGAACTATGTAGTTCTCTGTAATACTGTCAGAATTGACTTCTGGGCACTGTCACTGTATTCTTTGGCCCCTGTGGCTCAGAATATTAATGAAAATATTCAGATTTTATAAACAAGATAGAAAGAAAGGAATGAATGAAGGACGGGAGGGAGGGAGGTAGAGAAGGAGGGAGGGAGGGATGACAGATGTAAGGAAAAAGGAAGGGAAGGAGAGGAGTGAGAAAAGAGGAAGAGAAGAAAGGGAAGGAAGGAGGAAAGAAAAAAGGAAGCATGGGAGGAAGGAAGAGTGGAAGGGAGGCAGGGAGGGAGAAAGGAAGAGAGGAAGAAGGGAGAGGAAAAGAGGAAGGAAAATGATAAAGGAAAAAGAGAAAGAAGATGAATGTAAAAATGTAGACCATTTGAAGGACATCCAAACTATTTTTTTTCCTGATATGAAGGAGTAAAAGGAGTAAAAGGCATGTCAAGGTCAAATTTACCACCATATAATCATGCTTATCAATATAATCATATAATCATATAATCAAATAATCATGCTTGATGAATAAAAAATAATCCTTTGATTATTGATTTTTTTATTGTTTGGGGGCCTCACTCAGTTGTACACAGTGAGAAGTTTTCTGGTAGTGCTTGGTAACAATATGACACTGAAGATTGAATCTGTACACCCTGTATGCCAATGCTGTGCTCCTGTAGCTTCTTTAAACTGTGTGAACATCCTGTGAAATGATCATATTTTCTAACTTAAGAGATGTGGGCCAGGAGAGGGTAGAAACAGGGTTCATGTTGCTTCAAGTACAAAATCTATTCCCTAGGAACATCAGAAAGAAATCTTCTAAGTTCCATTCATGGTTAATGAGTGAATATATCTTACAATCAGAGTAAGTTGTGGAACAGGTATATCACTTATAATTTGAGTAATTTTCTTTGCATTAGAATCATACCTCGAGGTACTCAGGGATTACTTCGGTGTCTGTGCTCAGGGGTCTCAATAGGTGAAGATACCATATGAGGTGATGATCCATATGAAGAGAGAATCCTAATACACTGGGTGCAAAGCAGCACTTTAATCCCTCCCTGTACAATCTTTATGGACTCAAATTACCTTATTTTCTATTTTTTTTGCCTGTGGCTTGAGAGCTATTTTAGAGCCTAAAAATACAAATATTTCCTAGGGGTATGTGAGGCTAGGGTGGTGCCAGGTTTGTAAGGAGGAAGGCTTGAAGATACTGAAGAAGCAAATGGGAAAAGGTCTGTTGAAATTCTCTGTCTACCCTGGTGCTAATCTATAAAAGACTTTCTGGCATTCTCATATGGAAACTTCAGAAGCAGATGGAAATATTTCAAGGTATATAAACACATGGGTCTGTAAGATGAATTTCCAATTTTTGACTGGCATGACTACAGGGAAGTTGTACATTATCCTTTGGAAAGATATTTTATGTGGTAGCTTCTAAGACATTTCAGAGTGGGTCATCTGGTTTGCAAACAATGAATGAGACAAAAAATAATGCTTTTGTTCTTTCCAATGACATTTATATTTTTAAATTTTATTTTATTGAAATAATTGTGATCTACAGAGTCCTTCATATTTGAATTTCAGATATACAATGAGTCAGGACCCTTCCCACCACCAGTGTCAACCACTCTCCATCAATGGACTTAGAATTTTTTGTTGTTGTTGTTGTTTGTTTTGTTTTGTTTTTGTTTTTGTTTTTTTGTCTCCTAGCGTGCCCATATAATAGGCCCCTTTAAGTTTAGATTGTTAAAGTTTAGGTCCCTATTATTTTTGACTTGGACTTGGACATTTAGTCATGTCCTTATTTATTTCCTCGCCAATGCATCCAAGACCACTCAGCCCCTGGCCCCCAGTCTTTCTTTATTACTTTATTCTTGGTTTTACAGAAAAATGTGGGAATATGTGGTAAAATAAAGTAATCCATGTCTCAAGGCTCTATGAAAAAGGCAGAAGTCCCAATTTGAAAGATAAGAGCCGGGGCTGGAGAGATAGCACAGTGACATTTGCCTTGCAAACAGCCGACACGGGACCTTAGGTGGTTGGTTCGAATCCCAGTGACCCATATGGTCACCCGTACCTGCCAGGAGCTATTTCTGAGCAGACAGCCAGGAGTAACCCCTGAGCATTGTCGGGTGTGGTCCAAAAAAAACAAAAAAAAAGAAAGATAAGAGCTAAAAAATATAATAAAAACAAAGTGTCTGTGTGGCAGGTTTTCTCCCCTCCCACACTTCCATAGGCACAGCAAACAATGGGTAAAATAGAAAGGAAAAACCTTTGGCCTGAAAACAGGGAGATCTTACCCATGAAGCATTCTGGCATAAGACCAACTACACAGACTTCAATCATACTAAATTATCTAATCCCAAAGTCTTTCTCTGTGATCCCAATAAAAGTTTTTCACAATCAGTCGTCACAGTCAAGTTTCTGTAGTTAGAGACCTTGGTTTTTATACAAATCCTATGTCAAAGTCAGGATGACATATATTTCTAAGGGAAATGGTCAAGCTTTATATCAAAGAGTTAATAATGACTTTTTAACTAGAATTCAGCCAATTGTTTTGTCTCATCCAAAGAATTCTCTCCCCAGCCCCCCACACACACACATGCAGGACCTGGCAGTGAGTGGCTGGGTAGCTAGTTGGGAAAAAAAGGAGGTTTTCAAGCAGTTCTCTGGGTTTCCAAGTGCCAAACTTTAAGTTGTTCTCCACCAACTGGACTATTGGGATAGATCTGGAGTTGAATTCATGCAAATCACGCACATTAATCTCTGTACTATCTCTCCTTCCTGCTTCCAAAGAATTATGTCTTTTGAAGCAAGGAACTATCAATATTTAAGCAATAAAATAGCTATTTCAATATATGCTTCAGTAGAGAATGACACTCATTCAAATTGTAAAATCATCCTCTTATAAGAGTACCATTCGTTGAAAGTATAATTCATTCTTTAAAGATGAAACTGTGGGGCCAGGAATATATCTCAGTGAGAGAGCACTTGCTTTGCATGTGTGAGGTCCTGATTTTTTGAGTCTCAGCATCTTTTCCCCTACTTACCTCACAGAAACACTTCAATATTTTTAATTTGTTTCATCACTAGCCTAACCAACAATAATATTTGTATAATAAAATCTAATTTATGAACAATTTTCACAGGCCGATGATGATGAAGGAAGTAAGATCACAAAAACAATCAAAAATTGCAAAATGAAACTGAGAGTTCCTTCAAAAAATTCCATTCTGGATACTTTGCTTTTCACATTTCTATTGCCACACAACAGTGATTAGAATCTACTCTCTTCCTTAGCCTGAGTGGGCCTGTGTTATTTCCATCAATGAAAGGGCCCCCACTGGTGCTGAATGGACAGCTCAGCTCTGGACATGGTCACATCAGGCTCTCAGTGCTGTTGAACCTAAAGGTGATTTCACAAGGGCTGTGAACATGACATTAAATGAGAAGTGTGCATGTCTTTTTGAGATATTTGAAAGTGTGCATGTCTTTCTCAGATTCTCCATAGCAGTGAAACTGAGAAGCAAAAGGGAAAAATCTATTGTTTTATTCCTCTCAAGAGGGAATATTTTTATTTGTGTGTTTGGAGGCTGCACCTGGCAGAGCTCAGGGCTTTTTACTCCTGGAGTAGCTCTCAGGTTTCACACTTAGAGAGATTCAGAGCACCATATGTGGTTCTGGGGGAATAAACTTGGGTCAGCTACATGTAAGGCAAGCACCCTGACCATTGTGCTATCTCTTTGGTCTCAATATTTTGGATTATTTAAGGACCCTTTTATCTCCAATTTAAAGATTGTATCCACCTTCATTATAAGTGGGCGTGGAAGAGGGTAAAAGTTGAAGTGAGAAATAAATTTGAGTCACTGAGAAATAAATGGCTTCTGATGTTTGCTATTTTATAGTCCTTGTTTTAGCTTTTAAAAGTCGTTTAATGTGCTTTGGAAAAACGCTCTTGAGAGAAGCTCTATTAGTGTTAGCATATGCCTTATGGATAATATAGATAAGCTTAAACGTTGGAAAGCCAATGTAGACAAATGTTTACATTTATATCAACTCATTCAATAAATTCTCTTAAAAAGTTATTCTATTTTAACTCTTTATATTATATAATAATGCTTGATTATCCTTTTCTGAAAATCTTCCAGCTGTGTTAGAGTTTTTTTTTTAAGACTTCTGCAGTCCCAATGAACAAATATAAAAGGATATTTTTTGTTTCTCTTTATTTTTGTTTGCTTGTTTTTCGACCACATCCATCTATCTTTGGGGCTAACTCCTGCTTCCTCTCAGGAATTGGGGGACCATTTGTGGTGCTCGTCTTTGAACCTAGGTCAGCTGCATGCAAGGCATAACCCCTGGCCATTGTCCATCCTTTCCTTGCTTCCCTTTCAAGCTTTCTTTTTCTCAATTCAGAATATTAAAGTTGTTGTTGGGCATTTTATTTATTTATTTATGTATTTATTTATTTATTTATTTTACACTGCATATAGCACAGTGATACATTCAAACTCCTACTCTAGACTTTCCATTTGAGTTCCCAGTTGGGTCAATACAACGGTAAAGGGTTAGACATTGATATGAAACTGAAATCAAGAAATAATTTGATTCATGGTCATCTCAATCAAAAGATCCTTTCAAAACACAATGGTGAATCCACTGCTTTTTGTCAAAGTACTTGCTCATTTAGGATCCACTGAGCTCATCTATACTAGACGACTGGATGTTTTTCTGGTTTCTAATGGATAACACTAGTACAAAGAAGGCACATTTAATCCCATGGAGGGAGGCATTTAATTGCAAAATTTTCATTGGGTTTTGTGTCACTTGCGAGAAATTGTGTGATGGCCACAAGGGGACAGCAAAATACACAAATTCCTTTTGAGGAAGCTATTGCCTGATTGTAGCAATCCGAGGAAGGCAAAGGAAAGAACTGGTGGAAATGTCTGTGAAATGAGCCATTCTTCACACTGGCATTTCTAGTAAAAAAATATAGTGAGACTGGGACTCTGCTTTCTAGTCTAACTGAGCACAAGAGACACCAGTGATCAAATATTTCTTGTGTGATCTCTACATGCAGCCAACTAAAACTCAGTGGTACTGCACTGTCTTGTCCAGTGGGCTGGACTGGGATTCCTCATTGCCAGTGGAAGTTTTCTGGTATTTCCGAAGGGGAATGATGATAAGGTAAAATGTCAAGGTTTAATTCTTTTTTTTAAAGTAAGAATTTACTTAAAAAGTTTCATCATGGGGCCGGAGAGATAGCATGGAGGTAAGGCATTTGCCTTGCATGCAGAAGGACAGTGGTTCGAATCCCAGCATCCCATATGGTCCCTCAAGCCTGCCAGGAGCGATTTCTGACCATAGAGTCAGGAGTAACCTCTGAGTGCTGCTGGGTGTGACCCCAAAACAAACAAAACAAACTAACAAAAGTTCCATCAAAAGTAGAACTTTTACCAATATTGGGGTCTGTATGAAAGGGATCCAGACAGATGCATTCAAAATAAGAAATATCATTCAGTTTAACTACTTGGTTCAGTCTTGGACTATGGAAAGAACTGAACTTTCATTTTAAAGTGAAATGAAGTTAGCAGTTATAGAATTATTTTGATAGACACATGCACATGGCGGTACTCACTGATCATTTCTTGATGACTAAGTGGACATCTGTTATCTCATTCTCACAACTAGTATGAAAGAAGCTTGATTTCCTTTCATTCTTGTTTGTTTGGTCAATGAGGATGTTGAGTTTCCAAGAAGCTAGTCCTTGGGAAAACATCTTGCCTTCCAGGGAGAGAGCTGGAACTTGAATTCACAACTCTCTGATCCCCAGCTTTGGCATCAGTTGCCATCACACGCGGGAGAAAGACTCTCAACTCCTTCTTGGTAATTACTCTTGATAATTCCTACAGTTTCCTGTCAGTGTTTGGAAGGGACTCAGGAGTGCAGCCAGACTGGCACTGGGCAGAATTATGACTTTGCCTTTGAACAGCTCCATTTAAGTTCAGAAACAGGAGGGGAAAGAACTTTCTTGCAATCATGAAAGTACGAGTTGCTCCCCAGGTGTCTCAAAGCCAGATTCATTTTAAGGAAAATATCTAAAGCTCATGACACCTAATTTTGGGCTTCTTTTAGATTTAGAGTAATCTTTTTGTACAGGAATAGACGAACATTAAAATGAATTGACTCAGTTACAATAACAACATAGTGTCTGCAACCAGACTGTGTCCCTGAGACCTTTATGTCTTTGCAAGAAATAGGAATTTTATAGAATTTGCTCTACCTTTCAATATGCCAGAATACCTTTACTCTTCCTGCTGAAAGGTGAGGCCTTTCTTTTCTTCTTGCTTTTACTTCCACTTTCACAGACTTAAGAAAGCTGACCTTTATTACATGCATAGGAGGACCCCTGAGGGTATGAATTTTTAATAAAAATATAACATACAAATAACAAAAGCAATACCATCCTATCAAAATAGTTTTGTAATCCACAAATTCTAAGTTTATTTTAGATCAAAGTTTTATTGCATGAGAAATAAAAAAACACTAAATGATTTTTTTTTAAAAAAGGCTGATAACGTGTGTATACTTATGATTTGTTCTGTTTTTGTTTTTGGCTTGGGGGGGGTCAAATAGCTGCCATATAGATATCAGGGATCAAGGCTGGACCTCTTACATGCAAGGCATGTGCTCCAGCCCTATATGAACTCTCAGTGTGGCCCTACATATACTCTTATCCCCTGGGAATATTATGAAAATGACACATTTCTTCAGCACCTATTTAAAAAGTTTAATAAGACCTCAGTTGTGTCCCAAAATAATAAAAAATAAGTAGATCATAACTTCTTTATGGAACAATGAAAGGGTCACAAATGCAGAGTCCAAATAGAGTTTCCACCTCTGTAATGGTCATGGAGAACCCCAAATGGCCTATGGTTGCTGCGATAACAGTATCTAAGGATTAGGGCTCAAAGGAAGTTCCTAGAAAAGTGGTTAACCTGGGATTATCATCTTGTCAAATGAATAAATCAAAGTTGAGATTTGTTTCATCAGGGTAATATTGCAATTGACAACGATAAACATAAAAAAGACCTATGTTGAATCTATATCCTACTCTCCGGCTTTGGTTTCTTAAAAACCTAAAAAATGCCCTAATACAGCCTGAGTCTCTTGTTCTGTGCATGACTTGGCCTTTGAACCATGTGTCAGAGCAATGGCTGGTTGCCTGGAGAAACAAGCGTGTGATTCGAGGACTGGAACGGCCAGTCCCTGACTTCTGCAGAGGAGAGAGAAGGCTTAGAGCTGGAACTGATATCAAAGGTCTACAAGGAAATCAATCATGCCTATGTAATAAAGCTATCAAAGAAAAAAAAAACCTAAAAGGATTAGATTCAGAGAGCATCCGGGTTGTTGGGTTGGTAGAGATTGGAAGAAAAAGGCTCATGCCTCTGTTTCCTTTCCCATACTTTCCCCTGGTCTTTTTATTTTCTCTTAAAATGCTTCTGAGTTATAGCCTTTTATTATAAACTGATAATCTGATAGGCACAACATTTTTCTGAATTCTGTGAGCTACCCTAGCAAATTAATTGAACCAAAGAAGAAGCTCATGGGAATCTCCAATTTTTTTCTAGTTAGTAAAAAGTGAAAACATGCATTTTCCTTGTGGAAATGAGACTTATTCCACGGAGCCAATATTTCAGGTAGAAAGATTCAAAACTGAATTAAGAGGCTGGGGAGATGACTGAAAGTATTATAATATATAATTTATATAATATATAAAATTATATTTTTTATGCAGAAATCCCAAGTTTATATATTCTCTCTATTTTTTTTATATATTCCCTGGAATGTTATAGTCTCCTGAGCACCACTGAAAGCAAGCCTTGAAAACTACCAGGTATGATCCAAAACAAGACAAAAACAAGGAATTTAAATTGCAGGGAAGTTAGCTGCAATTATTTAATGCCAAATCAAATAGAATTGTTTATTTATTATTTTTTTGTTTTGTTTTTTTGGGCCACACTCAGTGACGCTCAGGTGTTACTCCTGGCTATGTGCTCAGAAATCACTCCTGGCTTGGTTGACCATATGGGACACTGGGAGATTGAACCACGGTCTGTCCTAGATTAGTGCATGCAAGGCAGATGCCCTACCCTTGCGCCACCTCTCTGGCCCCAGATTCTAGTAGCTTTTCAAGAAACTTACATATAAGCATGAAGGACAATGGTGAACATATGCAATGAGGAACACAGGGTGGACATATACCACATATCTAGTAAATGGCAGAGGCACATCATCAAGGATATGTTTATTTTTCTTTTGTTTTGTTTTGGTTTGGTTTTGGGTTACACCCGGCAGCACTCAGGGGTTACTCCTGGCTACACGCTCAGAAATCGCTCCTGGCAGGCTCAGGGGACCATATGGGATGCCGGGATTCGAACTAACGACCTTCTGCATTCAAGGCCTTATCTCCATGCTATCTCTCCGGCCCCTTATTTTTACCTATTTATTTTTAGTTTTTAAATTTGGGGGGGGGCACATCTAACTGTACTCAGAGCTTTCTTCTGGCTCTGACATTCCCCTGACCCCTGATAGGCTCAGGGGATCATAGAAGGTGTCAACAATTGAACTGGAATCTGCAGCATACAAGATAAGCTTGTGCAAAATAATATAGATAGCTACTGTATGTATCATTTTCTGGCTCTAAGGGAATGTGTTTTTTTAAGCATAGTAATGAGGATAAGGATGAATGGAAGCCTGGGTTTCTTGTCAGTAGGGAAGTTTTTCTAAGCTTCTGTCTTGGCCCAATCACAGCCAAGAGAATATAACACCCTCAAAACTACGGATTTTCAGCCAATCTGATTTAGTTTACATCCTAACCCCAGAGAGTCCATCTAAGTTTTCAAGGAGGAGGGATTGGCGTGAGGAAGGAGAAGAAAGAAAATTGAAAAAACCTTTGCCAGATTCCTTAATAAAATGAAAGTAGAAACTAAAGTCCTAGGTTGGACTTTGAGGTGAAACTGAGATCAGTTCTGAGTCAGTTTGAGCCTGTCTTGAGTTTTCCTAGACAGAAAAAAATTGTACAGGGATCAGAGAATATACTTCTATGGCTCTGATGAACAAGAAACTTATAAAATTAGAGAGAGTTTGTGTCTTTGTCATCAAAACCAAGAGAGTATTGAAACCAGCATTAATAGTGTGAGGAAAACTATCAACAGCATTGAATGTTCTGGATTGGTAACATTAGCTTCTCAAGGAAACTTTTCTGAATGACCAGGAAAAACTGTGTCTTGGGTTCTAAATTTGCAGAGTAGAAGAGTTTGGGTTGATTCTGGAGACCAGCTCACTGTTGAACAATGACTAATCACAGGCATGATCTAGATATATAGGAAGTCATTAGGAGGAAAGGCAAAATCTTTAGGAGAACTTGAAAGCCTTGGTATGGTCTGTTTACCCTGAGATGGGATTGCTTCAGTGTGATGTCAGAGGAAGTGCCTCAGATATAGGAGTTGACATTCAAGGCAAGTCATGAAGAATGGGCTTCATCATGAATGGATTCTTTATTGACCATGTGTGTCCATTCACATGATAATGATAAAGGCTCGAGTTAAGGGAACCTGTTAAGTATATAAGTATGCAATTTGTGGCCCCATGGATGAAACTAGAAGACATCGTGCTAAGTGAAGTCAGTAAATAAATAAAAAAAAAAACAATAGATATAGAATGATCGCTCTCATATGTGGGACTAAAAGACACAAAATGAGAAGTCAGCAAAGGTCCAAAGTCAGCACAGTGGAAGAACTGTGAAAGAAGTGGAAGAACCCACAACTGAGTTGATGGGTTGGGAGGTTTTGATAGGTAGCTGTGTTGGAGTCTTTGGGGGAGGAAGGCGAGTGCATTGTACATGGGTGTGGCTTTGGAATCTGTGCATGAGAAACCATTATTAACAGTATTGTGAACCACAAAATATCAATCAATAATTTATTTTTAGAGTGGGGAACTCGTTCACTTGTTATTGCATAAGCTTTTGCTACAAAATTGAAAAGTTGGTCTGGTCAGCTTTACAAATTTTCATTCTGAGCTTTCCCTCATGAGTCTCACAGATGTTCATAAAACCATTAGATTAATTAACTAGTGCATAGTAAGTGGCCAAGGGAAAAAGAAAGGGGACACATTCTAGAAAGATGGAAAATTTTCAGTAAGGTTGGTAGGAATAAGAAAAATAAAGCATTCATTGCTGGGGAAGGGTGAAAGTGAATCTGGATATTGAATTCAGAAATCAAAAAGAGCAGCAAGTCGGGCCCGGAGAGATAGCACAGCGGTATTTGCCTTGTAAGCAGCCGATCCAGGACCAAAGGTGGTTGGTTCGAATCCCGGTGTCCCATATGGTCCCCCGTGCCTGCCAGGAGCTATTTCTGAGCAGACAGCAGCCAGGAGTAAGCCTTGAGCACCGCCGGGTGTGGCCCAAAAACCAAAAAAAAAAAAAAAAAAAAAAAAAAAAAAAAGAGCAGCAAGTCATGCTCCAGTAGGGGCTTCTCTGAAAAAAGAACCAGAAAGATAATCACTGATATTTCTTTTCTTTTCCTTTCTTTCTTTTCTCTTTCCTTACCTCCTTCTTCTTTGAGACATGACATAATTTAAGACACAGTCACAGATGATGAAAACATGCATTTACTTTCTTTTTTGGAAATGACCTTAGAGGAAAACATAATGTAGAAGAAGGAAAGGACAGATGAGAATCATTTATCCTTGCCTTTCTGATGTGGGTATATGAAGAAGAAATACGACTTCTAACAGCACAGTAGGAGAGGAGAACAACTGGCCTCTGATTGTCTTGTGTTTGTTTGGTCATAAAGTGAGTACTTAATTTCATGGTTTCCATGTATGTATGCCTGTGCTTTATGAAATGACTTACACTATGAGAAAGTGTACAGTAAAAATCTCATCCAAGTGGCAAAAGAAGAGACAATATTGGAGCTGAAAGTGTGGTGACCAGCAATTGGTATGCAGCGTTAGCTCTGTTTATCAAAGACCTGTTCAATACTCTTAATCCTTGCCCAAGTTGAAGACATCATCTGTCTTATTCCCTTTTATTAATTTTTTACTAACAAAATATTTTAGAATCTTTCAGTGTTATTAAAGTAACATCATTCAGTTTTGTTACTTTTTGTTTGTTTTGGAACCAACTCTGGCTTGCTTAGGGCTTTGTACTCGGGGATCATTTCTGATGGTTCAGGAATTGGATGAAGTTTCAGGGATTGACTGCAGGTAGATAGAATGCAAGGAAAGTATATCTTACTCAACCTACTATCTTTTTGGTCCCCTAGACACTGTTATTCACAAGGCAGAATAATCTACTTCAGATAAAGAAATCTCTTTTCAGTATGGTGTGTAGTCGTACCTGTAAAACAACAATAAAAAGTAGAACCACAAACACACACACACACACACACACACACACACACACATACCAGCACCCACACATCAGTAGTCAATAACCAAACCAAACCAAAACTGTCCTTTGATTCTTTGAATTATAAGCTTATAATTGTAAAATAAGGTATTTTTTTTATAAGAAAAGCAACCAAACTAAAAAGAAAAGTAATTCACGTGTCAACCTCACATTCAGAGACAATTAGAGTTTTTAAATTGAGTCACTGTGAGTTAGTTATTCATGTCTAGATTTCAGGCATGTTCTAACATCAATCCTTTCACCAGTGTACACTTTCCTCAACCAATGTTCCATTTCCTTCCACCTTCCCTGCCTGCCTCTGTGGCAGACACAATTTCTTGGCTTTTCTTTTAGACTCTATGGTTTATAATCCTATTACTGATAAGTGCCATGCATATCACTTTAATGTTCCTTTCCATGTTCTATTCCCCTCATCGAACCTGCCAGTGACAAGCTTCTATATTGAGGACCATTTCCTGTTTGTTTTTTATTTTTGTGAACACTTTTAGGTACAGATTTTCAGTGTATGTTTCTCTCCCACTCAAATCTGATACCTACAATATAGAAAGATATGAAACTTGCAATATTAGTTTATAAAATTGATATTTTTTTGCTTTTATTTTGTTTTATTGGGAGCTTGACTCACAATAAAAAGTGCTCTGGACCCATTTCTGGCTCTGTGCATGGGAGTGACCCCTGGTGGTGTTCAGAGGTCCATATGCGGTGCAAGATAATTGAACTAGAATTGGCTGCAGGCAAGTTGAGAGCCTTCCCATCTATACTCTCTTTGTTGGCTGGAAAGGGTCAACTTCCATCTTCCCAGTATGTCCTGGACCTAGGAAGCTCTTCCTCTCCTATTGATGACCAGGAAAGGATCTCAGGCTGATGACTAGGTACTTTATTTCATTTTAACAATGCTTATATAAGACAAGAGAATCAGGAATACATGCAGGATGGCAGGGGCCAGGGCATCAGAGATGAGCAGTCAGGGATGCAGGACGCCAGGAAAAAGTTAAATATAAACATTGGGGATTAGGAATGTTTTGGAATAACACAAGTTATAAAAGTAGCTTTAGCTCTCTAGACCAGAACTCTAGTTAAGCCTGATAGTGACCTCTGATCATGGGAAAAATGGCACTCGTCTTTGTGCTATTGTTCTCCGTCTCTGGAGTTGTGTGTCTCTGAGACTTTTGCCTCAAAAAGAATCCCTGGAGCAGTAGTTCTACAGGGTCCCATCTGCCAAGCAGTTTAGGAATAAAATCACAGCCAGATCCAACACCTACCCCTATTTCTCTTAAAGTGTAACCAAAACTATAATAACTGCAAAGTACATGATGGCATGAATATACTTAGCCAAAATAATTGGCCCTTGTTTTTCTGTATGTAAGGTGATTTTCAATTTTTCTTTTTTTTGGGGGGGGGGCACACCCGGCGGTGCTCAGGGGTTACTCCTGGCTGTCTGCTCAGAAATAGCTCCTGGCAGGCACGGGGGACCATATGGGACACCAGGATTTGAACCAACCACCTTTGATCCTGGATCGACTGTTTGCAAGGCAAACACTTTTTTAAAAAACTTTTTTAAAATAATAAGAAGAATGAAAAATTAAAAATCGGGCCGCTGTGCTATCTCTCCGGGCCCGATTTTCAATTTTTCATTCTTTTTATTATTTTAAAAAAGTTTTTGGTAGGGACATAACTGAGCAGTAGAGCATTTGTCTTGCCTATTGAGACCATAGGTTTAATCTGAGCATTACAAAATAATAAGTGAATATTTAATGCCCTTCAACAGATGAATGGCTAAAGAAACTGTGGTACATATACACGATGGAATATTATGCAGCCATCAGGAGAGATGAAGTCATAAAATTTTCCTATACATGGATGCACATGGAATCTATTATGCTGAGTGAAGTAAGTCAGAGAGAGAGAGAGAGAGAGAAAGAGAGAGAGAAAGATGCAGAATGTTCTCACTCACCTATGGGTTTTAAGAAAAAAAGAAAGACATTCTTGCAATAATTTTCAGAGACAAAAGAGTGGAGGGCTGGAAGTTACAGCTCACTTCATGAAACTCACCACAAAGAGTGATGAGTTTAGTTAGAGAAATAACTACACTGAGAACTATCATAACAATGTGAATGAATGAGGAAAGTAGGAAGCCTGTCTAGAGTACAGGTGGGGGTGGGGTGGGGAGGAGGAAGATTTGAGACATTGGTGATGAGAATGTTGCACTGGTGATGTGGGGTGTTCTCTACATGACTGAAACCCAACCACAGTCAAGTGTGTAATCAAGGTGTTTAAATAAAAAATGAATAAATAAAAATGTGTAATATAAGAGTAACAAAATATTATAGTCAAATATTTGTGGCATTACAAATGCTTCTTAAGAATAAATTTCCCAAATGTAGAACTGAAAACTCCTTATTGAACTGTGAGTAACTTACATCATTATTATTAGTTTCAGGTTTAAAACACAATGTCTCAATATTTGTATTTATTGCAAAATGATTGCTAAAATAACTGTGATTAACATCATGGTTGCATTTTTTTCTTGTGATGGAAATTTTTAAGTTTGATATTAGTTTTTCTTCATCTATTTTACCTACTATGGTGTCCTTTAGTATGTCACATTGTCATAATCCTTTTTCTTTCTTGATTTTTTTTGTTTTGTTTTGATTTTTGGGCCACACCCGGTAATGCTCAGGGCTTACTTCTGACTATGCGCTCAGAGATCGCTCCTATCTTGGGGGACCACATGGGATGCTGGGGAATCGAACTCGGTCTGTCCTAAGCTAGCATGGACAAGGCAGATAGATGCCTTACCTCTTGCGCCACTGCATTGGTCCTTCTTTCTTGATTTTGGACCATACCTGTTGACATTTAAGAATTACTCCTGGTACTATAATTAGGAATTACTCCTTGTGGTGCCTGGGGACCATGTGGGATGTTAGGGATTGAGCCTGGGTTGGCAGTATGCAAATCAAACAAAACACCCAGCCCTGATCTTTTATTTTATGTGTGAAATATTGTGTTTGAGTGTATGCATAACATTTTCCTCATTAACTTATCCAGTGTTGGGTGTTTTCATGTTTTGCTTATTATAAATAACCCTGCACTAAATGAGGTGTGTTTCTATTTGGGATTTAGTATTTTTGTTTTTTATGTTCTATTTTGAATATGTTGAGAATAGGCTGCACCAATATATGTTACCAATAATAGTGCACTAGATCCCACTTTTCTTCACATCCCAGGCAATGTTAGATATAGGCAGAAAGCAAATTGCATGTGTAAATTCAGAAATACATGAACGGAAATGAAGAAGGGTGAGCAATGTGAGTAAGTGGTCCAGCAACAAGACTCCAAACCAGGAACCCATACAAACTAATAGTAGTGAAAAAAAATTTCATTAGGATCTTATTTCTCTTTTCAAGTTCTTCGCTTTTGCTACAAAAGGGGAAGCAATAAAGGTCAGTCTCAGGTGACCATTGCGTAAACTCTACTACATTACATGTTCATTATATTTTTGCCTTATGAAAATTGTGTCTTCTAAGGTCATAAGAACTTACAAGTGCACTCAAAACCCAGGAAGTGAGCCAACTATGGTTAGAAACTCAGGCCTCAGGTAGACCCAGAGCTCTGGCGTTCACCATAGTTTTAGTTTTGGTGCTGTCTGGTGATTGCATTTTAGGAGTCAGTGCTTGCACACAATTGCAGTGATCATTGAAGTTTCTACTCCTTGTGTTGCTATGCTTGCACACGACTCACCAGGGCCCACATTTAGCTGAGACACACAAATTATAGCTGTATATAGGGATTGCCCTGGGGCTCACACACATATTCAGTAGAGACTACACTTTTTGGTCATAGTGTTCACGTATCTTTTAAATTGTGGTGCCTGTAGGAAGTCATGCTCTTTTTTTTCTTTTTGGTGCTGACACACACATGAATACACACACACACATACACACACACACACACACACACACACACCTCGCTGCAGTGTGACTAAAAATCACTGGTAATCTCAAACATCACAAACAAAAAAGCAGTCAGGTTCAAAGAGTGGCAACCAGGACTGTGGATTGTGCTTGGGGTTATATTGGATACTGGGGATTTGAACTCATGAGCAGATGATTGTGAGGCAGGTCTCTGTGTTCTTCTTCCAAAGTGGTACTTTTTATTTTTTTGAGGAAAAGCTTTAATATTCTCACAGTTGAATATGAAGCTAGCTGTGTACTTCTGGGGTGTTTATTATTTAAGAACTCTCTATTAGCTATAATCCCAAGAGATCCCATAGAGTAATTATGCTCTGATGCACCAGTGTTAGGATCTGCTCCCTTGTGGTAGTTGAAAAACCAAGGAATTCAGAGAAAGATGTAAACTGATTTCTGGATAATAGTTGGGACTAGAGAGGCAGAGGGAATGATTAATAAAGGCATTAACACCACTCTCTTCTTCAAGAGGATATCTAACGGCTCCTAGATGTAGGCCAAACCAGAACCCTGTACCTCAGTTCAAAACTGCTGGGTAAACACATACATTTTGAAGAAATTCCTTTTGTTTTATTTTTTTGGGCGGGTCCCACTCAGCTATGTTCAGGGCTTATTCATAGCTTTGTGCTCAAGGATGACTCCTGGTTAGACTCAAATATAGACCAAATGCTATATAGGGATTTAGACTCCGCAGGTTGCATGCAAGGCAAGGGTCTTATCTGCTGTAATATCGCTTATGTAACCATCTCTTATGATAATTAAAACATTACCTTGGAGTAATCCTTGAGCGCTAAAGGGTTGGCCCCCAATAAAAAAATCACAACATTATCTTTTAATCTTCTATGATTTACACTAACTAGCAATTCTATAATATAGATCAGTTTGCAATGCTATCTAAATTCCAACCTTATACCCACTTAGGTATACAAATCTCTCCACATCCACCACCCAAATTTGAGAATTTCTCCATGACCTACTGGTTTCTTTCACAGGAATGCTGGGGGTGTTTATGCCAGTCAGCTGACTTTGCTGTGCTCTAGGAGTGACTGTCTACTTAGAATGATCTCTGCTGGTTAGAGTCAAGTAAAACTCAAAAGTTTAAGATGAAATTCCCACTGAACTGCAAAATTTCATTCCTTGACATCTATCCCCAAATACAATAACATTAACTTTAACTGATATATATCATCACAGAATCATTTATAGTAGCCGAGATCTAGATCTGGAAAGTGTACACCATCAAGTGTCCAATAGAAGAGTGGGTAAAGTGGATAAAAATTGTGAGATACACACACACACACACACACACATACACATACACACAGTGTGGAATATTACTCAGCTATAGGAAAAGGGAAAAGATAGAGCATTTCCTGTTGTAACATATTGGATGAGTTTAGAGATGATCGGACTAAGCAAAATAAGTCACATAGAGAAGGACAAATATGGGGCCAGAGTGGTAGCACAGCAGTAGGGTGTAGGTAGTGTTGCCTTGCACACTGCTGTCCTAAGACAGAACCAGGTTTGATCCCCGGCATCCCATTTTGTTCCCTGAGCCAGGAGTGATTTCTGAGCACAGAGCCAGGAGTAACCCCTGAACACCACTAGGTGTGACCCAAAAACAAAAACAAAATAAAAAGTAAGAAAGAAGGGCAAATATGGGATGATCTTACTAATATATCATACATTAAAAAAAGCAATAAATTGACTGCACCCAATGATAAAAAATCCTTGACTTTGATAATAGAACTGGGGTTACTAAGAGGTGGTAAGGGGTGAGGTGGGGAAGGAAAAGATTAGTAGTGATATAAGTAAGGTCAATGATAGAGGGTCTTAGCCTTTTGGTGATGCAGTAGACCTTTGTACATTAGAAGGATAAATGTTAACACTATTGTAATCTTGTTAATTAATGACAATTAAAATAAGGAAATAAAAAATAAAAAGGAAATAACAGAATTAGGACAATCACAAAACTGCTATTCTCACATTCTATCTAATTAGTCAGTATCAAATTTCCTTAAAGGGTGTTTTAGCATCTTTAAAATAAATATGTTAATTTAGATGCCAGGGGCCTAGGTACTAATAGATGCAAATGAACCTCTTTTGCAAAAACTCTGGACCTTTTTAGAGGCCTTAGAGCCAGGCCCCAGGTCAGATCTATCTGAGTCCACATATCCTTCCTGAGTTTTACAGATCTTTATGAGGAGGGTCTGGTGCAGAATCCCCATTGGTAGTCAAAACTACGTGTTTGTGGGTGGCTTGTATCTTAAGTATATAGGTTTTAAAATTTAAAATTACCTTTTATGGGCTTCAAACTCTTTGAACTTCAGGCTAAGGTACATGGATTTTGAGTTCCCTCTAATTTATGAGTCTGCAATTGAGTGGGATTTATGGCAAGACTGTGTTTCAGGGCTAGGGAGTGAGATCAAGTAGCCAGCACATGCCTGCCATGTGGGAAGTCCTAGGTTAGAATCTCGCACCACTCAGGGCCTTGCTGAATTGGCCCTTGTGGACTTCCGTATTTTGAACTTGAGCACTGAATTGTCAGCCTAATATAACTGGGCAGAGCCTGCATGGATGAGGTCCCAGGCATTTCCTTCCCCAACCAGCATTTCTGGGGTGGACCCTATTTTTCAAAAAGAGGTACAGGGATGTCACCTTGCAATATAAAGCTTGTGTTCAATTCCGGGAAATATACACACACTCACACTCAGACAGTACACACCGAGTCCCTTTTCTGGCTTTTAAATCTTTTCCTTTCCTCCTCAATCAGTCACACTTGAAGAGTTGTAGAGAAAATCCCTCTATAAGTTGACTTAGACTAGGTTTATCTGTGGGAGAAGGTGAGTTCAAAGAATAATCTTTAACTTGTTTGTTTGGGGAGGGGTGAGGAGGTTTTGAATCACATGCAATACTGGAGAGGGAACCAATGTCAGCCACTTGCAAGGAAAACACCAGAATCCATTTTATCCATTTCTTCAATGCCCAGAGTTATTTTCAATCATCATATTAAGAGTCTTAAGTTGCTTTCAGAACATTGTAAAAGTATTGAAATACCTAACATTTGTTCAATAACACCGATCTCCTTTTTAGTATGGCTTTCCATTTTGTTCTCTTCTCAACAGTGCGTGAAATCACTAATTCTTGTGTAGTATCATCATTAAGACTATGTAAAAAAAACTCAAAGTAATTGCTTTTTTTTGTTGCCTAACATTGAACCCAGGGCCACATACAAGTGTAACACATGCTAGTCCTTTATAGAGAATAGCCGGACAGTTTAATTCTGCCATCTTATAGGGTCAGTTTTTATTACAGGAGCAAACAAGGGCTTCTTCAGGAATTCACTTGTTGCAGAGTGACTTAGAATCAGAATCAAAGCAAAAGGCTACAATGGTCATACCAATCGGATTGTGCATTCATTTATAGGAAAGGTCGAGTCTTTCTGGCTTTATTCAAAGCAGCGGAAACTGGCAGGCTTCCAGGTGGGATATCCTGATTGGAAGTCAACTCTGACACTCAGTTTTGTTCCTTCCTTCCCATCTTTCTGGTGTAAATTCCTTAAAGGAGCTCAAAAAGTCTACACGTGCTGGTTTGCACAGACGCTTAGTGTGATGGACACACTCTACTTAGTCATCCTGTAAGGCATTAGGGAGGCAGGGAAGTGGAATAGAGGAAACAGGCTGAGAAAATTGGAACATTTTACTGGTAAGTCCATATCAAACATTAGTGTCGGGCCCACAAACAGCTGTTACATGAATTATTCGTATTAATAACAATGAGTAATCAGTTGGAAAAAAATTACACATACTTGCCAACACTACATTTAGCATTCCACAATAGGCTTAGGTCAAAGTCCTTGTTAGACCTTTTATTATATAAACTTGAAAACAATGTCTTACATTTGCAAAGCCATGTAGAATTTCAAAGTGATTTGTGTTCATCATCTGTTTGGTGTGTCAGCAGTTATGGTGTGGCTATATTTCTAACTTTTAGCTTTTATTTCAAAGGAATGATGTTCCATTTCAGACATTCTATAAATTGCTTAAGTTTCATGTTGATCATGGAAATCCTTCATGAACAACTCAAGACTCCAATATTTTGTCCCATTTCTTTTTCCTTTTTTTTTTTTGTTTTGGGGTCACACCCGGCAGTGCTCAGGGGTCACTCCTGGCTCTATGCTCAGAAATTGCTCCTGGCAGGCTCAGGGGACTATGTGGGATGCCGGGATTCAAACCACCATCCTTTTGCATGAAAGGCAAATGCCCTGCCTCCATGCTATCTCTCTGACCCCTCATTTCTTTTTTTTTTAATTTATTTTATTGTAATCATTGTGATTTACAAAGTCCTTCATAGTTGGATTCCAGACATACAATGAATCAGGGTCAAATCATACCACCAGTGTCAACCTCTCTTTATCAAAGTTCCCAGAGTATATCATATACCACCACCCTTTGCCCCATGGGCTGCCAGTATAACTGGTCTATTTTGTTTAGATTGTTATAGTTTGGGTCTCTTGATTCTACTATTGTTGACTTTAGCTTGGATAAAACCAGGAGACACTTTGTGACTCCCTGACTTTGACGAAGGATTTGTGCAAATACCAAGATCTATAATTACTGAAGCCTGAATGTGACAATTGTGACTGAGGAGAACTTTTCCTGGGACCATAAAGAAAAAACTTTGGGGTTAGTATACTTGGAACTTGTAGTTGGTCTTATGGAAGGATGTTTCATGGATAGGGTCACCCTGTTTTTAGTCCAAAGGGTTTTTCTTCTATTGTCCCCAAATTTTGCTGCACTAGGCAAAAAACTGCCATTTTTTAAAAAATAATCTTTTAAATAGAGGCTCCCACTTTTTTCACAGAATCTTGGGACATAAAATACTTTGTTTTATCTCATAACTTTGCATTCTTCTATAAAATTAAGAAGGGGAAAAACAAAAAAGAAAGGATGGGTGCTAGGGGCCAGGCCAAGTGGTCTCAGGTAGATTGGTGAAGATAAAAATAGGACAGAAGTAAATTTGTCCCATCTCAAAGAAATTCAACAGAATGGCAGATCTGGTTAGTTATTATGACAAATACACACATTGTAATGGATGGGAAAAAGAAAACATATCAAATACGGGTGGTGAAATAGGTTTCCACTGACTGCCTTTGGCCCTGAATGTTAACCTAAAAAAAAGTCCTGTGGGTCTTGGGAGAAAAAAGTCCCCAGTCATCTTTCATGCAAAGCTGGAAGTGTAAGACTTGGTATCCTGGCTCTAGTCCAGTGCAAAGGGGAATTTCAAGTGCAGGTTCACATTTTTGTAATTTTCCACTTTGAAGCACACACTTCCTATGCTGGCCATTTGTGCCCTATGGGAACCGGGAGCAAAGGATTTTCTGAGGAGAGCACATGCTTCTTGGTGTCTTAAAACCATAAAGTGCTGTGGGATTGTTTTTGGATGTAGTGTTCAGGGAGATCATTAATTTTGTAACCACCGTGTGGTCATTAATGCTGCTTGAAACTCGCCATGTTTTATTAGTGTGGTTCACGTTATTAGCTTACTTGGAGAATCATTATGAATTATTGATGTCATTCCACGATGGGGGAAAGCCTACTCAATGAGGGGAAATAAAAAAGCAAAGTGTCTGTGCTGTTGATTTTAATCATCATTTACAAGCAGATGGGCTCTGAGTGCTTGAGAAAGCTACAGAATGCTTTTTAATTCCAATACAACAGTGCTTGTATTGGGAAGACCTGTAATGACAGCTAGCACAAGCAAAGGAGTCCCAAGGGGTATCTGAGAAGCGATAAAAAGACAGCAAGAAAAAAAGATAGAGAGAAAGAAAGAAAGAAAGAAAGAAAGAAAGAAAGAAAGAAAGGAAGGAAGGAAGGAAGGAAGGAAGGAAGGAAGGAAGGAAGGAAGGAAGGAAGGAAGGAAGGAAGGAAGGAAGGAAGGAAGGAAGGAAGGAAGGAAGGAAGGAAGAAAGAAAGAAAGAAAGAAAGAAAGAAAGAAAGAAAGAAAGAAAGAAAGAAAGAAAGAAAGAAAGAAAGAAAGAAAGAAAGAAAGAAAGAAAGAAAAGAAAAGAAAAGAGCAGGAACAATGAAATGCCTCACTTGATTTAAATGAAGGATACTGATAAAAAGGGGTGTATATGTGTGTGTGGGTGGTGGTGATGTGTTAAGAATAACACAAGAGGCATTTGATGCTACATGATCAGAGAATGTATTTTATATTTATTTGATTTGAGGGTGAGGCTGACCAAGCAGGAAGGCATGGGAGGCTTCAGGGATACTTTTGGTAATGCCTGAATTGTGGAGTGCTATGGAGTTTTGGAAATAAATTCCAGGAGGATGTGTCTTTTAGGCCTGTACTCTAATTACTGTATTATCTCTCATATCCCAAAATCAATTGAAAAAAAGCTAGAGATAAATACTGAGAGATGTGTAGGTCTTGCTGGAATTGCAAGGCTCCTGATGAAGGCATTTCAACAAGGGTATCTCAACTGCATTTGGCATAAATTATTTTGGGGGGGATAGAGAAGGGGTGTAGGACATTGGGGTAAGGAAGTCATTCATATTTTCTCATTGTACTTCACACAGAAGCTACCCTGAATACTAAAATGCTCTCTGGATCTACTTGTCTCTCTAGGTATCTAGAAGAATCTCTCTAGAAGGATAATATAGATCTAGAAGAATGTGCAAATTGTGCTTTCTTCCTCTAGTTTGACTTTCTATAAATGACACCATCTTATTCATGTCCTGCTTTTGGCTTGAGATTTCCACTTCACTTGGCATCCATGATTTATATACATTCACTCTATCTACATGGATATTTGCTGTTTCTCTGATGCAGCCCTGTCTGATATTGTTGATTTTAGGTGTAGATTGTGGGTTATTTTCTGCAATTGCAGGGAGAGGAGCTAATGTTCTAGGCATATTTGCCATTGGTTCACTCTTTTGTAGAGTTAGGATTATCAAGAATTCTTAAAAAAAAATGTGTGGAGATGTTTATTTGTGTGAGTAGATCCAGTTAACACTCTCTTATTTTGTGGAGTGGAGGAAGGTTTGGGCCATACTCAGCAGTAGTTGGGACTTACTTCTAGCTCTCTGCTCAAGGATCACTCCTGTCAGTGCTCAGGAGACTACATGCAGTGGCTGGGATTGAACCAGATATATCTGTAAGCAAGATAAGTGCCTTAGCCTGTCTACTTTCTCTCTGACTGACCCTATAGGTAGATCTATACGTGTTAGTTGTTTTCGGGCTTCCCTGAAAAATGACCAATTAGAAGATGCTATTTATTCATTCTAATAAGATAATCTGTTAACATTTTTCTGTTTTTATTCTTTATTGTAAGGAGAAGGGGAAATAAACTTTATCTTTAATTATGAATTTAGATGAGGGGATTTTTCTACAAATTTTTATTCAATTTATGAATATGAAAGCCTATGCAAGCTTAGCATTTAGGCACGAATTTATGTAAATAAACTGTCTCACTCAATTTGTGTGTGTATATATGTACATATATGTATATATATTTTTGTTTTGTTTGGTTTTGGTTTTGGGGCCACACCCTATGATGATCAGGGGTTACTCCTGGCTATGGGCTCAGAAATCGCTCCTGGCTCGGGGTACCATATGGGACGCCGGGGGATCGAACCATGGTTCGTCCTAGGTTAGTGCATGCAAGGCAAATGCCCTACTGCTGCATCACCACTCCAGCTCCATTTACTGCTCCAGTCCATATTTTAATTTTTACTTTAAATATAGGTGTTTCAAAAATAATAAAAACTATACTTTGACCTGATAATTCTGATTTTGGCTACCATGAATGAGAAGTTCAGTGCAGAGAGTCAAAAAGCAAAAGGTAGATGGTAAAATTGCTAAAAATAGGGGTTATTTCCCCGAATTCACCAAAGGCTGAACGTGTATTGTCTGAAATTTTAAATATCAAAAGGGGTCCTGGTTTACAGGGAAAAATTGGCTTTGAGTTATAACATTCATAATAAAGATAACTTAGATTTGGGGAAGAATTTTGGTAACTTACGAATTTTTTTTTAATTTAGCAAAGAAGTTATATTTTTTCTAAAGTGTTGTCATGGGGTGGAATGAATCTATCAAATCTAGTGAATTGAGTAAATGGAGTGAATCATACTGGCTTCCTGACCACTGTTTGAAAATACATCTTGGAGAATTCTCATGTTGCTCCTAAAATAGTCAGGGAATCTTTTGCTTGTTCCCTGGCAAAAAAAAAAAAAAGGTATGGCATTTCCAGTTACTCAAGCTTAGGAAAGAAAATGTTCCTCCCTTGAGGTTCAACTCTGAGCAGTGCAAAAGAATTGGCCCTTGGAATCATTTTTCATTTGAGATAGTCATTGGAGCAAGACACACAGTCGTGATTATTTTTTGTTTACAAGAGACAAACAACTCTTGAACCCCTATCTGGAATTAAGACCTGATGGTGAAGTATTTACTGTACACACTCTTGTGCCACATGCTTTTGGGAACATGACCATTTATTATCAAGAGTTTCAGAACTACCGTTCTTCCCACAGCTCTCCTCTCCAGGCAGGATCTTCCACTTATCTCTTCCTAAAAGTCCCAAGTCAGATAACATGTGGATTGCATCCTGCCTTCTCAGAAATATCTAACCCATGAAGAGGGAAAGCGGTGATTGGCACATACATTCTGCAGTTCTGGCCTTGGCATTGCTCAAAACTTGACCCCTTGCCATTTTTCTTAGATATCCTGGCCAACTTTTTGTTTTGTTCTGAGTGCACTTCTGGGCTCTTCCAGATTGGAAGTTGTTGTGTATTTGCTAGGGTCAGTTTCAAATCAGATTCTCAACGTCATTGTCTATTAACTGCAATTCCTGAATTTGCCTTCACTTTAGTCTTGCTTGGGTCATCATTGTTTTACTTTTGTACTTTGGATTCTGTCTTTCTTCCTGCTAACCAGCTAATACTGAGCCATAGGTTGTAATCACCTTGGCATCAAACTTCAATTCTTTTATTTTGGGGGGAGGCCACACCCGTTTGATGCTCAGGGGTTACTCCTGGCTAAGTGTTCAAAAATCGCCTCTGGCTTGGGGGGACCATATGGGACGCCGGGGGATCGAACCTCGGTCCTTCCTTGGCGAGTGCTTGCAAGACAGACACTTTACCTCTAGCGCCACCTCTCCGGCCCCCAAACTTCAATTCTTAAGCAAAGACTGAGCCAGAGGATGGGAATATCTTGGTGAAACAATGATTCTCTTTAGAGAAATAGGTGCATTGTTTAGAGGAGCTGAACAGACAAATCAAAGGTGTACAGTTTGGTTATAGATTGGTAGGTAAGATTCATTTTTTGAATGATTTAGCCCTAATTTTGACTCTAATGCTTCCGAGGTATACAATATTCTTTGCATCTAGCAAATACTTAGTAGATGCTAACAATTGCTTGCATTCTCACCACCTTGGGAATTATGAGAACCTATGTTTTATTGGTTTTTTTTGGGGGGGAGTGTTGTCTTGAGCCACATCTGGTGGCACTCAGGGTTGATTCCTGGCAATGCACTCAGAAATAGCTTCTGGTTTTGGGGACCATATGGGATACTGGGGATTGAACCCAGATTTGTCCTGGGTTAACCGTGTGCAAGGCAAATACCCTACCACTGTGCTATCACTCTGGCCCCCTGTGTGTTATTAGTATTATTGCATGATTTAATAACTTGGAAGTTATGATACAATCTTTAATTAAACATAACTCATTATGATTTTATTAGGTAGATATAGATGATATGGAGGATGCTCAGTATAATTTCTGAGCAAAGAGGTTATGGTAAGTACTGACCAAAGTAAAAGATGAGCAAGATACTTCCCATGAAGGAGTTCAAAATCTATCAGGAGACAAACAAAGCACTGGTATTATAAGGTTAAATATGATGAATGTCAGCATAGAGAAACATTTTAGTGGGGAAAGAATGGGTATTTAATGACTTGGATAACTGGGGACACCTTCCTCAGGAAGAGAACTTTTGAACTGGTGTTGATGGATGCTAGTACTAATCTAAGCAAAAAAGGAGGAAGCAATACATATTGGGTGTAGATTAATATGGAAAATAGGGTATAATTAGGAGACAGCAGTATTCTGCTATTGTTTAATTTTATGTCCTTATAAACACACATGGGAGACAAGAGATGGCTCAAATGTCTTGGTCAATAATCTTATTTTATGGTTAGTGAAGGATGCTGAGCAAGATGGTGTTACAAAAGGATTAGATTGAAGTGAAAATTATTGGAATAACGCATGCATGCCTGAAGAGAATAAGAAAAGGAAAGAAACGTTTGCATTTTATCCTAGGCAAGAGAAATGATAAACTAAGGGTGCAAAGACGGTTCTGAGGGTTAGTTTAGTAGTTGAAGCACAGTGATTGAATGAGGGCAGACGATAAGGAAGGTAGAGAGGAATTGGAATCCTATTTGTTTCTCAGAGTCTGGAAAGATTATGCCGGTGACACAGAAAATGATGGAAGAAGGAGAAAGTTGGGACAAAACAAGGAAATTGATTCCATTTCTTTATATCTTGCCTCAGTCTGGTTCCCATGAGACTTACAAATAGAGCTCTCTAGCAGATATTTGGAAAGGTCCCGGAAAATAGCCCTTAGATATCACTAGCTTCAAGGTGCTTATTAACCCCAAATATCTAAGATTCCTTCTCATACTTGTTATATTTAGTGTTGATTTTTTATAACATTTCTTAATATTGAATAATAGCTTTAATATTGAATAATAGCCTTCCCATGCAGAGGTCTACCCAATGGAATAGTCAGATAACAAGGACGGTGATGGGTGTATAAATGCGTGTGTGTACGTGTGATTACTAGTTCCATTTTATTAGGATGCTTGGCATCTTTGAAAACCTTTGATCTTTAAATCAGGTTTGAATACAGATTATAATTTTCTAATCTGCAAATTATCTCAAGTCTCCTAATGTGTAAAGTACAGCTAATATGACCCGACCCCCTCCCCCAGCTTCCAAGATGCCTGCTCAAATAAGAAGGCTGCTCAAAGCACAAAGTGCCATCGAAGCAAAATAAATCAGCATTGTACTCATCATCAAAAGACCATAACGGATGTCTTTATTGTAAGTTTTAAACCCATTCTCCTATTGCTTCCTATAACGTAGGAAATCACCCAATGAGAATGCTTTTTGTTTTGTTTTGTTTTGGCATTAAGCTGTGAATCATAGCTTTATTTCTACTAAAGTGACAATTAAAGGCAAAGAGAAAGAGAGCGCAATTGCACCAACATATCTAGTTCTATTTTAAACTCCCAAGCCACAAACCCCAAATCAAATTTAGCTCCTTCCAACCCCGTGTTCAATCCTGAGACTCTCCTCGAGGTGGGCTGCTGGGAAGTGTCTGGGCTCCCAGCCCAAGTTTGCTGCAATGGCTTTTTCCTCTCCCCTCCAGACTTTCCCTCCAGCACACCTGCTTGCCAGCCTCCTTCCTCTCTGGTCTAGGAGGTTTTGACTCTGGTCACGACCACCTGTTACTGATGACGCAGAGGTGGCCCTACGCACATCCTTGCCTTGTTGCTGTCTTCAAGGCTCCCAAACCGTGTTGATTCACTCCACAGGACATTATTTTTAGCCTTTATCTCTTAGGGGGTTTGTTTTCTTTCCGTCCACCTTGTGACCTAAGAGCTGGAAATAAAGCCCGCCTTCCCTAAAGTTGAGAAAGTTGTCAGTCATTTCCTTCCTCTTCACATGAAAGGCAAGACCAGCTGAGTCCCAGGGAAGATGCTGAATATTGGAATCTTCTCTCCCAGTCGAACTCCCCCACTCTTTGGGAAACCTTCTTAGCTCTTTGTACTCACAGAAGAGAGAGCACCTCACCAGGCAGCTCCACTTTCAAAGAGTCTTGAAGGTGTGTAATGGGAAGGGGAAAAAAAGTATATCCCCTGTTTCCTTTTGATACTTGTTGCTGAACTCAAACATCTGGATGAATCTGAATACCTTCTCACTTCCCTTTTCTTTTCTTTTTTGAAGAGCAATGAAAAGAAATCTCAGGCATAGGAAAATTATTGTTCTTTGGCACAAACCATGTGAAACGATAGTTTCCCTGCATTAGCGACCTAGTTTGCTTTTTTTTTTTTTAAACCAGGGAATCAAACCTGAGGAAGTGCCTTGTAAGTCATGAAGATCTCAGTGTCATGAAGCATTTGAAAATCAGATTACTCATTTCGAAGTGACTATAAATGAAGAAATCAAATGATATTGATGAAAATGAAAAAAATGACTGAGCACCCAACAGCCTTTTCAATAGGAATCCATTATAATACTATTACAATTCACAAATTACTCTGATAAATTTTTTGTTTTTATCCTTTGTGAACTAATTTTTACATTTGTGAACTTTTCTGTAATTCTATATCAGAATATAATTTAATAATGAAATTAATGACTCAAAGAATACATATTGTAACGTTTCCTATACCTATACACACCATGTCCTAGTAGATTATATACCCTTTTACAATTTTACTAAAATTGTGTGCAAATTTTCACTTTCTCTGACACTTGCCAATGGAAGATTTCATATCCTCCTGGCTCTCTCTGTACCTGGATAGCTTTATTATCTTTAAATATACTTACTAGTTATTTATATTTATGTATTGCCTTTAGTTAGTTGATTGTCCTTGCCCTTCCCCATAGTGGTTGCTGTCTTTTGCTAACCAGTCCATAAAGAATCCCTTTTTTCTCATTGGGTATTACTCCTTCTTATTTAGTACCTAATGATTTTATAATAAAAGAAGATACCATATATATTCGAGTATAAGCTTATCTGAATATAAGCCGACCCCTATAATTATACCCTGAAAACTGGGAAACTTAGTGACTTGAGTATAAACTGAGGTAAAAAAAAATACAGCAGCCACTGGTAAATTTCAAAAATAAAAATATAAACCCAAAACAATTTCAATGATGAGGAATCAGTAAATGTTTTTCAATATTTATTGCCAAAGAAAAACAGTAAACTAGCAACAATAACTTTAAAACTTTAAATATAATGCAGAAAACCATAGCTTAACAGGTAATCGAGATAAATCACAAAGGTTAAAATCTTTCAAAATTGGATTCCTCCTCCTCCTCATCTGTATGTCCAAACAGAGCTTCAGCTGTATCTGATGTGAGGATATCAGCAGACATTGTCATCATCACTGAGTTCGCAGATATCATCATCACTGCTGTTGATCTCATCCAAAGCGCAAACTATTGTGGGTTAAATAGTTCAGTGGCATCCAGTTCAGTTCAACCGCCTACCTCTTCAGGTCAACCTTGACTTGTGGACTGAGCTGAAACACTGCCCCCTCCACCAGATGGCAGAAGATGGCTGGAGACTACGTGCATTTGGTTCGGTGTGTGCAGTATAAGCTGAGTTCACAAATTTTGTGCCGAAAAAACTCGGTTTATACTAGAGTACATATGGTAACTGGAAATATTATGAGCTAACACTAGGTTATATGATGAACCAGATGAAGCCAGGGAGAGTCAGAGGGAGGACTGCGGTAAAGGCAGCCGAGTTAGACTGAATTTACAATGGACTGTTGGGTAGATTGGATCAGCTTCTCCAATGAGAGAAGCTATGAGTCTACTTCAATGGTAACAGAACAATTATGGGCCTGGAACCCCATAGCCTTTCCCAGAAACTGCTGGTAGGGCACAAACATGTAGGGCATACTCTTATAGTTAGATAGCAGAATGGGGAATGGGGGTACAGGGTGATAGTCAGGAACCCTGCATCTGTAGCTATTGCAATAAGCTCAGAGATGGCAGCTTTTGAGCCAGATTCAAGTGAAAAGGGGGCATCTGTCAGAGGGTAGCCATAGGCTTTTACATCAACCTCTGCATGTCTAGCATTTGTTAGTTATCTCTCTCCTTTTATTATTGACTAAGGCACTAAGAGATGATATAACTGCCCCAGGTATGTAGATAAGAAATCTGCATTTAATTGTATAGTTTTGTCTCATATTTTATGCCTTATTTTTGCAAACACTGGAATATTTTGTGCAAAGCTTTAAAAATGTACAATTGCTACTTTAAACAATATTTATTAAGTTGCCTATGATTATGTGATGAAAGGTTATAAAGCAATTTTTGGACTTAAAATGGTGTGATGATTATGTGGTGAAATACTGTAATAGTTATTTCTTTATGGTAATGAATGTAGGGTGTTAGGGTTCTATAAAGGCTTGCTAAGAAGGAAGAAAAAGGTGTTAATTTCTTTCTTATTTCATCTCCCTAGTGAATGGATACCAAGTTGGTCTAATTCCTCTAAGGAATAGAATGATCATGTAGGGAAATCACTTTTAGTGATCCTAATTAATAAATGTCCTACAAGAAATGGATGCTGTATAGGTACTAATGAACTGTCAATATGATTTGTTCTTTGGCATCCTTTTATCAGACTAAAACAGGTTCTTAGATCCTTGTGTCTTCATTGAATGTATAATTTGTTTGAAAGCAAGATTATTGTTATTTAAATTTACTGGGTTTTTTTGTTTGTTTTTGGTTTGGGGAACATACCGATGGTGCCCAGAAGTTACTCCCACAGGCTTGGATGACCATATAGGATGGCAGAGATTAAACCTGGGTTGACTAGATGCAAGACAAAGGCCTTCCTGCTGTGCTCTCCCTCCAGCCCCTTATTGAAATTTTTTTTGGGGGCCACACCCGGCAGTGCTCAGGGGTTACTTGTGGCTCTACGCTCAGAAATCATTCCTGGCAGGCTCAGAGGACCATATGGGATGTCAGGATTTGAATGACTGTCCTTCTGCATGCAAGGCAAATGCCCTACCTCCATGCTATCTCTCCGGGTCAACTGAAATTTATTTAAGATCATGTAGGGTAGACAAAGAGAGAAGTACAAGTTCAATAGAGAACATAGGCTTCTCCAATGTGGAAAGCAAGCAAGCAAGCAAAGATGCATAAAGACAAGTAAGCAAGACACATGTTCAAAGGAGAACAATGGTTTGAAGAATACTCATTATATGTACATATTAAAAACAATATGCTTAGAGCAAAATGAAACTGTCCTCATAATAAAAAATTGAAAGGATTTAATGTGTTTGTTTATGTGATGAACCCAAGTGCCCAAGAACAGATGAGTGTATAAAGAACTTGTGGTTCATCTCTGCACAATGGAATACTATGCTGCTAGTAGGAGTCATGAAATTTGCTTATGCATGCATGGATATGGAGAGTATTGTGCTGTGATGAATCAGAGGAAAAGGAATAGACATGTAATGATCTAATTTATTTGTGGGATATAAAAATGTAGTATAGTAGTAATATCCATAGACTATAGAGACAAGGGCCAGGAGGACTGATCCATGATAGCTTACCAAAAATAATGGGAGAATCCAATTATGGCAGAGAAAGGATGACTATGACAATCAATGGTAGTTGAAAATGACCACTGGATAACTACTGAGTGCTGAAAGGAGATACCAATAATAACAATATTGCAAATCACAGTGTCTAAAAAGAAAATAAAGGAATAGAGAAAGAGAGAGACAGAGACAGAGGGAAAAATGTCTGCTTCAGGGGCATGTAGGGGTAGGAAGGAAGGAAAACTAGGGACATTGGTGGCAGGAAATATGCATTGGTGACGGGTATTGGACATTGTATAAGCTCAAACATGAACAACTTTGTAAATTAAAAAAAAAGCAACCCAACTATATTATGAACAACCTTGGAGTCACTGTATTAAATAAAGTAATTAGAAAAAAAGAAGCAGTTGGACTAAGAAGATTCATTGGGAAGAAAGATTACTTGGTACTGTGCAGAAATCTTGGAGAATGTTTCTATTAGTATATCAGTACTGGTGGTGCCTTTTTACTAATGAAAACTAAGCTCAATAATTCCTTTACAAATAAAATCTGTAGCAAAGCCATTTTTGTCAACACACTCAGTATTTGCTACATATTATAGAGATAAAATATATATTACTTAGCGTATAATAGTTACATAAATAGATATTAACACATTGTTTTAATATCCAACATATCTCTACGTTCCCTAAAGAAAACTAAAGTTATAACTTTAATCTGCTTGCAAAAAATGTAAATTTCCAGAAAAGTTCATTTTTTTTGTAAAGTGCAAATTTTGAACCACTTTTCAGTTCTGCCCACTTGCACAAAAGAATGAAAGGATTAAAATAAGTGTATAAGGTAACTCAAGAAATATAAGAGCAACTTCACAGAATATGTAAAAGCCAATTTGGTGTTTTTGAGCCTATACAAGGTTATTGAATCATTTCTCTCAGTTTGCATGTGTAGGCATAGTCTATTTTAGGAGTCTATTCTTTACAGCCATAATTAGACAAGCTGATGTATAAAATATTAAAATTTGCAAAATAACTCTTATTTCTAACTCCTTAACAATTCATCTTATTCTATGCATATGACAGAATTTAAATTTTGCAAACTTACTTGGAATTACCAATACCCTAGAAGTAAGAAAAAAATTAGCACTTATTATTAAAAGAGATAATTTTGATATGGTTTTAAATTCTAGAGTATTAATATAATAAAATGTATAAGCTTATTTTGAGTTAAAAACAAGTATTATTTGGGGCTATAGCATGAATTGATTGATTTAGTCAACATATTTAATTAATACCCTTATGTTTTAGATATGGTTCTAGATACAATGTGCCAGATACTGAGACTAGAGTGCTAAGTGAATAAGGAAGGTCTTATTTAGCAATTATTCCAGAGCTGTGGATGAGCATAAGATAGGTAGATAGGGGCCAGAGCAATAGCACATTGGAAGGGTGTTTGCCTTGCACATAGCTGACCCAGGACAGGCAGTGGTTCGATCCCCTAGCATCCCATATGGTCCTCCAAGCCAGGAGTAATTTTGGAGCGCTAGCCAGGAGTTTTCTGGGTGTGGCCCAAAAACAAACAAACAAACAAATAAAAAGGGTAGATAATAAATAGGAAAATGTAGAGACAAAGTGATTTTAGATGGGGTTATGTGACTATAAGCAAAAACAGAGAGAGATACATGTACATCACTGGGAGGAAAGTATTTCAATTTAAGAAACAGGACAAGGACTTTGGGCAGGGTTCTTGCAATTATATATACGAAGATAATAACCCCAGGTGTTAAATCGATTATACCAAGGTACCAAGACATCTGTTCAAACCTTACTCTAGATATCGCTGTGAAGTTAATGTTAAATTGAAGTTATAATTATTTTGATAGTTTTGGGGCTACATCCACCAAAGCCCATGGACTATTCCTGAGACTGTGTTGAGGTATCACTCATGGCAAAGCTCAGGGAGCCAGGTGCTACCAGTAACCTAACTACCATCAACCCTAGACAAGAGAAGTGCCTTAATCTCTGTACTATCTCTCTGGGCCCCAAATGAGAGGGTGAATATCTTATCAGATGATGTAGGTGAATTTCATCTAATCAGGTGAAAGCCTGAGGAGGAAAAAGATGATTTTCCATGAAAAACAAAAATGGTCTCCTAGCTATGTTTGCATTTGATCCAGGGCAATGTCTTTTCTTGCATCTCTACCTTGCTGTCCCCTGTAGAATTTGAATTCATCAACGTCATCATATGAGCCAGTTCTCTCCCTGTCTCCTTCTGCTCTCTCTCCTTTCATCTCTCTCCATTCTATTGATCTTATTTTTATGGAACATACCTGATTATAAGGTATAAAATCTTATAAGTGGCAACAATGAAGATGAGAAGGAAAGGGTGGCTTTGGTATGATCATTAATGGTAGGGACATAAAACTTATTCATAAATTAAATGAATAAAGAGAACAACAGTCAAAAACTCTGAAGAATTCTGGTAGGCACTATTTCTGCATATTTGTCTGTTTTTCTTTTTAATATTATTCTGCTCATTTTCACTTTAGACCTGGGAAAACAAGACTTGGAAGAATGAATTTGCCAAAACTATGAGTTTCTTTAATTGTGTTTGTAGGTTTTCTAAAGTTATTTTGAAATCACATGGAAAACAAATACTTTTCTAATGGTTTTCATTTCATGACTTTAATTTGGACTGTAGTAGTATGTTGTTATCCTGATGGCTACACAAAACCAGGGTTTGACTGAGTACCAACATCATCTTCCTTTTATCTTGTGTTTTTCACTTAACCAACCAATGGGATTTGACTTCATTGTTCAGCATGGATGGAGATAATGAGAAGATGTACACAGTAATTTTGATGATCTATTTGGAGGTGAAAAAAGTGACAAAGATCTTTGTTCAAATGTCATTTTGTGCATAGTAACTGTATAATTTGGATCTTAAAGAATATGCACTATATTCCTTTGTTAGAGAAGACTGGTGAGAAGCTGATGGTAGAATCTGATTTATGGCAAATTGAAGAACCTATAAATCACAGAGCAGAATACACAGAAGAGAAATTGGTGTACATTTCTCAACTTCATATAATCAATGTTTTCTTATTTTCTCTGCCTTTTCTTGGTATCTCTTCCTTTAGGTTAATTCATTCCTATATAACCATTCCCATCTGTCACAATAGGTACATATCAAAAATTTTTTTAAATTTTTATTGTGACTGAAGTTCATTACACAGAATTATTTACGATACATAATGACAATGAATGAAGGGCATTCCCACCACCAATGTTGTCCTCCCTCCACTCCTGTTCTCAGCATGTCTCTCATATCTCCCTCCTTTACACCCCCCCCCCCCTCGCCCCAGAATACTAGTGTAACTGGTCTCTACTTTACAGCTTGTTGTAGGTTGGGTATCTATTCTGTTTGGTGTTCCAGTGTGGTCATTTTTTATTTATACTACATGTTCATATGACTGGTCCTGGTATTATCCTCCTCCCCTTCAATTTATGAGGCTGAACGATTCAAGTTATGCTATTCTGTTGGAGATAAAAAGGTTGAGGAAAAGAGAAGAAAAAATTTGGTATCAACTACTAAAAAAAAAAAAAAGAAAAAGAAAAAATCACCAAATAATATCCACAAGAGTGAAAAAGAAAGAAAAATGTGGAAGAAAAAAGAGAAGGAAAATAATATAAAAATACAAACAAAACAGCCCACCCGGCTCAGGAGGAAGGGTTTGGGTGGGGACTCTGAACCTCCGGCCTTCCAGCTCTTGAAGGGTCTCTTTCCTTCCTGGTAGCTGGGAGGTTCTGCCAGCATGGGGTTTGGCTGGAGTCCGTCATGCCAAAGGAGTATTTAACTAGGCCTAAGAGGGGTGCAGAACTTGGAACACCCCAGCACCTTTCTACCTCAGTCCTCCGGAACTCCAGGGCTTCCCCTAGGCCACATGCCTGGGCAAGCCAGCGAGGTGGGTCCCTTGGAGGAGCTTAAAGGTTTCTCTAGGCCTTCCCCATTTTCCACCCGGCTCAGGAGGAGTGGTTTTGGGAGGGGTGCTCTGAATCTCTGGCCTTCCAGCTCTTGAAGGGTCTCTCCTTCCTAGGAGCCGGGAGATTCTTTAGGAAGTCCCAGCCAATTTTCTTTACTAAACTTCTCCATTCTAAAATCGCACGGGCACTAGTGCCCCTGTGCAGAACTTATAGACAAATATTTGGATATCATTGTCTTTAATATTTTTGTCATATTTAGTATACTGTCCAGAAGCTTTTTATTCCTTTATTCCCTCACTCCCACCTATTATTACCCAACATTTAACCATTTTTTTATACTAATGACTTTTGTTTTGGCCAAGGTGGATTACATATCTCTCATAGTAATGTTTGGGAGGAAGTTTGAAGCTTCAGCAGGTAACATGGGGATTTTTTTTGTCATATTTAGTATACCGTCCAGAAGCTCTTTTTATTTATTTCCTCACTCCCACCTACTATTACCCAATATTTAACCATTTTTTTAATACTAATAACTTTTGTTTTGGCCAAGGTGGATTATATATCTCTCACAGTAATGTTTGGGAGGAAGTTTGAAGCTTCAGCAGGTAACACGATGATGATATGGCTTCACACAGTAGGCATTTTACCAACCTTAAGGGAAAATGCAGCCCTGGCTGCCCCCCACCCCCAGCCTTCTCTATATTTCCTCCTGGTCCCCAAGGTTACCCCTGGCGGCCTGCTCAGGGTCCCAGCAAGTGGGTTCTGGCAATGAGCAGTTTAAAGGAGACCCTTGGCTTCCCTGTTCCCGCAGAGGGTGGGGAGGGGACTGGAAAACTTCTGGCTTCCAGCAATTAGGAAGCAAACACCTCCGGGGGAGTCAGAAGCTTCAGAGACAGCACAGGGATGATATGGCTCCATGCGTTCTTCGCTTGGCAAAATCACAGACCAAAGTGGTGTCTCAGAAACAACACCCTCCCTCTTGACTAAAATATAAAAGGGACACATGTATCTCCTTCGTATATCTCAGATGTATTCCCTTAACATCTATAACTCTTTTTGAATATCCTCATATAGTGACTATTTTGTCCACTGGTTTTGTTATTTGATTGTTTGCTTTTCCCCCTATGAGATCTATTTAATAAGCAATACTGGTTGAAGAGTATCTTTATATAGAGTGCATGTTTGAACCAAGTTATGGGGAATGTTGGATTTAATTCATCAGTTCCCAGATGCACCAACAATATCTTGTGGCATTGTTTCTATTTTTGCATAGGCACATTAAAATGGGAAAATAATGCATATTCAAACAAGTTCTTATCTAATAGAGATGGAACACAAATTTGGTAAAGCAGTTAGGCCTTATACCCTGAACATTGGCATAATGATTTGGCGTAGGCGTCAGAAGAATCGCATCGCCCATACACACCTGAAAAATGGATACCTTCTATGGAAAAAACCACAAGTGTCTACAACGTTACCAGGATCCAAACCTCTACCAGGGAATACTACTCTGGCATTAACTTACTCCAAAGAGTGCTCTCAACACCCAGACGACTCAGCAACAGCCTGCTGGCAGGGCAGATCACTCCACATCTAATGTACTGAAACTAGAGGATGCTCCACATCAGCCTGACTTCGATGAAAGAAATGCATAGAATCCAGCATCTTTAAATATAGGAACCTGATACCAACAACAGCTAAAGTGTGGAAAAGTTTCACCGGGACCACAGAAAATGACTCAGGTTGGATAGATTGGTTTGCCTGGAGCCCAGAGTCGGTCTTATGCCAATAAACCTCGGGGGTGAGGTCTTTTTGTAATCAGGCCAAGGATATTTGTTTCTGTTTTCCCCATATTTTTTCTGGGCCTATGCAAACAACAGCGATTACCACTGTCACACGTTTACTATGTTTTTTCTTTAACCCTTATCCTTTAAGAAAAAAAATTTACTGAACTTAAAAACAAATAACTGTAGTAGAATGCCTGTCTCAAATACAGGCAGGGATTGGAAGGGGGGAATGTTACACTGGTGAAGGGTGATCTGTTTGTGACTGTAACCCAACTATAATCATGTTACTTAAATAAAATATGAATAAAAATTAAAAAAATTAAAAAACAAAAGAAAACAAAACCAGAAA
This sequence comes from Suncus etruscus, assembly GCF_024139225.1. Classification (NCBI taxonomy): domain Eukaryota; kingdom Metazoa; phylum Chordata; class Mammalia; order Eulipotyphla; family Soricidae; genus Suncus; species Suncus etruscus. Next base: position 199,428,505 of record NC_064848.1, read on the forward strand.
AAGTGTTGAGTGGCAGGGTTTGGTGTTACCCCACTTTTTTTTTTTTTGTATAGGCACAGTAAGTATTGGGGAAGGAAGGAAATTCCCATGGCCCAAGAGATTCAGGGTTTCTCCACTCTTGAAGCATATTGTCATGGGAACAACCACTGGCTCCATACCTTCATATCAAAAATTTTATTCAGATATTTCCAGAATTGTTCCTGTGTGTATTTTAGCATGAGAAAATCTATTACCTATGAAGATGAAAAATAAAAAGTCTTATTTGTTTTAGAGGATATGTCTTTGCTTATGTAAGAATAAACAGAGGACCTCTTTGAATGGAAAGGTAGGAGGGATTTTACTGATGAAACTTGAACATATTAAAACCACAATAATTTTAATACAACAGCAGCATTTGAATGTCAAAACAGAGATTACTTTCTTTATTTCAGTGTGGCTTTAATCCTAGTAAGAATTTTCCTTTCAATTTATCTAGTTTTCTGTTCCTGAGGAATGACTTTCCATCATTTTTCCATCTTTGAGTAAACATACTCAGGATTTCCCTCCTAGTGGACAACATGTTTAGTGGGAAGATTCTGGTAGCAATTGGAATGAAAACAACTACCTTGTGCAACAGAAAATATTCAAGTCTTCACAGAGTTTGTGACCATCAGATAGATCCAAGAGCGCATTTAAAATAGACTTTTCATTTCATGAATTTTTGAATCCTGATAACTTTCTAGGTGACCTCGGCACGTAGGGAGAGTTTGGGCCAAGGAACTGTTTTTTTCCGGCTTTCAGACGTCAGATTGCTTCCTTTCACACCTTGGAATGTCAGAAATTTATTAACTTCTTTCTCTCTGAGTTGTTTTTCTCTTGCAGGATTATTATGGTGACAGTGGTGTTCTGTTTACTTGTTGCTGAGTAGTTTTCCAAGCCCAGATACAATAGAATAAAAAATCAACCAGCCCCTTCCCTCACCTTCCGCCACTTAACACATTAAAGAAAGAAAATCCACAAAATCCAGTTCCTGTGATCATATTTGTCACAAAAAATTTTTTTACAGAACTTTCTCAAAATCACAAGATATACTAATGAAACTCATGGTGCTTTTTGTAGGCTTTGGCTTAGAAGAAGACCAGGGAATACAATTGTCTAAAATTTGATTTTGTCACTACATAGAAAGACAATCGATAGGTGCCATGATCTATTATTGATTCCATTCTGTCAAATTTCACTTATTCATTCAATAACACTCTTCACAATTATACTGAATAAAGACCACAAAGCATTTGGTGGTAAATGAGTTTTAGCTCTCCTTAATATCTGACTTCCTTGCCTTCATTTCCTATCCTTCCTTGCAATTCAATTGGAGTGATTGATTGATCAGTGGCCGCAAATGTGAGCATATACGATCACTTTCATGCCTGACCAAAGAAGGACTTAATTGATTTAGTTTAAAGAAGGACTTTGTTGATTTAGTTCAATCCTCCCATGCTGCAACAGTCTGGAGTCTAAGAGACTCATTTTTATCAAGTATAGGAAGCAAGTTTCTCTTCAGAAAACTCTTTCTTTAATTTGTGAGTCAGAAATAATTCACTCCTGGGTCTTGTCACTCCAGAGACAAAAAAAGCTAAGCCAACAAACATCCATGTTTACTTATATCTAGTGTCTGGTTCTTTAGCAAGGATCTTCAAAAAACTCAAGTGCCCAATGACTTAGGAGTAGATAAAGCAGATGTATATAAAAAGATAAATCAGAAGTATATCTATATACCCAGTAGAATAGTACTCAGCTTGAAGAAAGGATAAGAGCTTTCATTTTGTGATAACATGGATAGAGCTTTAGGAGAAAGACAAATATCAGATAGTTTCACACAGCAAGGGGATAGATACGGTACCTCAAAAATAAACCCTTAGAATAGAGGTTGCCAAGGATGATAAGGTGGACAAGAAAAGTCCTGTGGATTGTGATGGAGGGATAGTGGTCCCTTGATGGTGGATATGGTGTAGTAACATTGAACCCATAAAACATAAACATTTAAACTCTTATAAATGTTACCTTAATTAAAAATTAATTAAAAATATTTGGGATTTTCCTTGCCACTTCACCATAGTATAGATTAACTTAATGCACATTTTAAAGTTTCTTTCAAATCATAAAGTAATGCAAACTTTTTCCAGTTTTTCATACTGTCACAGAAACCAAAAATGAAGATTATTTCTTTGCCACAATCTTAGAATTAATTCGTTTTTGAGGAGTAAGTGGAGGGTTTGGGCTACACGCAACAGTGTTCAGGGCTTATTGGTTCTGTGCTTAAAGGTCATTCCCAGTGGGGTTCAGAGGACCATATCTGATGCTGACAATCCACGAAGCCAGCTTTGTACAAGACAAACAAGCGCCATAACTCTTTATCCTTTTATGATTTTCATTCCAGTAACTTACACATATATCTGGAAAAGCTTTAGTAAGCCGTGTTTGCCAGATTTTCATGTATGCAAAGTCATCCCCTAAACTGTGGACAATCTCAAAATTAAAAGCACTGTGAAAGGAAAAGTGTAGGAGAAAATTGCCTTCTGACTTCTGCATTTTATTGTCCCTCTGTAGTAGAAGAAATGGTCATGCTCATTGTGTGGGACACATACAATGGCCTGTAACAGTTTAGTTCAGGTTGGTATTTTGAAGATTAGCCACCTAGATTTTTGTGCCTAAGATCTTTATCAGTGTAATTTCCTTCTTTTCCTTTCCCCTTCCTTTCCCTTCCCTTCCCCTTCCCTTCCCTTCCCCTTCCCCTTCCCTTCCCTTCCCCTTCCCCTTCCCTTCCCTTCCCCTTCCCTTCCCTTCCCCTTCCCTCCCCTTCCCCTTCCCCTTCCCTTCCCTTCCCTTCCCCTTCCCTTCCCTTCCCCCTTCCTTTCCCTTCCCTTCCCCTTCCCTTCCCTTCCCCTTCCCCCTTCCCTTCCCTTCCCCTTCCCCTTCCCTTTCCTTCCCCTCCCTTCCCTTCCCCTTCCCTCCCCTTCCCCTTCCCCTTCCCTTCCCTTCCCTTCCCCTTCCCTTCCCTTCCCCCTTCCCTTCCCTTCCCTTCCCTTCCCTTCCCTTCCCTCTTCCCTTCCCCCTTCCCTTCCCTTCCCTTCCCTTCCCTTCCCTTCCCTTCCCTCTTCCCTTCCCCCTTCCCTTCCCTTCCCTTCCCTTCCCTTCCCCTTCCCTTCCCTTCCCTTCCCCTTCCCTTCCCTTCCCTTCCCCTTCCCCTTCCCTTCCCTTCCCCTTCCCTTCCCTTCCCCTTCCCTTCACTTCCCCCTTCCCTTCCCTTCCCTTCCCTTCCCTTCCCTTCCCTTCCCTTCCCTTCCCCTTCCCTTCCCCTTCCCTTCCCCTTCCCTTCCCTCCCTTCCCCTTCCCTTCCCTTCCCCTTCCCTTCCCCTTCCCTTCCCCTCCCCTTTCTCTCCTCTTCTCTCTCTTTCCTAGCCTCCCCTCCCTTCCCTCCCCTAACTTTCCTTCCCTTTTCGTCCTTGTCCCACCCCTCCCTTCCCTTCCCTTCTTTCTTTCCCTTCTTTCCTTCCCTCCCCTCCCCTCCCCTCCTCTCCTTTCCTTTTCCCCTTTCCTTCCCTTCCCTTTGCTACCCCTCCCTTCCTTTCTCCTTCCCGTCCTCCCCCCTCCCTGTTCCCTCCCCTCCTTGTGCCCCTCCTTCCCCTCCCCTCTACTTTTCTCTCCTCCCCTCCCCACTCCTCTCCCCTTTCCCTCCCCTTCCCTTTCTGCCACACCAGGTGGTGCTCAGGGATTACTTTTTTTTTCTTCCCCAGGGGTTACTTTTGGCTCTGATATCACTCCTGGCAGGCTTGGGGGATCATATGGGATGTCAAGAATCAACCCGTAGTCCCTCCTGATCCGTATAAATTTTCTTTTTTTGACAGTGGTTTTGCATTTTTAAAAATAATATCTTTACTTGTCTTGAATACAGGTGGGGTGGGGAGGTGGGAGATAGGGCATTGATGATGGGAATTGGTGAAGGGTGGTGCTCTTTTTATGACTGAAACCCAACCGCAGTCATGTTTGTAATCACGGTGTTTAAATAAAGATATTATTTAAAAAATAAATAAATTTAATGCAATAAATAAAATATCTTTATTTAAGCACCGTGATTGCAAACATGTTTGTGGTTGGGTTTCAGTCATAAAAAGAACCCCCCCTTCACCAGTGCAATCTTTCCACCATGAGTACCCCTATCTCCTCTCCCCCATATTCAAGGTAGGCATTTTATTTCTCTCACTCACTACCATTATCATGATGGTTGTTAGTGTAGTTATTTCTCTAACTGCACTCATCAACCAGGGTAATTTATCTATGCCATACCTACACATCGGCCATCTGGGAAGGGGCATCATGCTATTATCCTATCCTGGTTTACTCCTCATATTTCTTTTTCTCTTTCTGCTTTTTTTTTTTTTTTTATTAAGGGCAAGGCAACTCAGCTGTGAGCTCATAAATCTGGCTATGAGTATATGCATCCTCATTCTTGGTGAGGTCCAGGTGATCATATAGGAAATCAGGGTTTTTTTTTTTTGTTTTGTTTTGTTTTTTGTTTTTTGTTTTTGGACCACACCCTGTGATGCTCAGGGATCACTCCTGGCTATGTCCTCAGAAATCACTCCTGGCTTGGGGGACCATATGGGACACCAAGGGATTGAACCGTGGTCCATCCCAGGTCAGACGACTTGTGCAAGGCAAAACACCACCGCTTCAGCCCTGGGAAACCAGGTTTTGAACCTGCTCAGTCACATGTAAGGTAAGCAACTTGATTGCTGTGTTATGTCTCTGGCCCCATAATTTATTTTTTTTCTCAGACTCTGTCATATGTCATTCATCCAGTGAGTACTAGGACAGGATGATTCTTGCTTTGTAATTGAGACCTGAAACTCAATTCCCAGCATCTCCAAAACACCAAACCATCCAGTGAATATCTCATGTTCATTTGTTTTTACCCATGGATGGAACACCTTCTAATCCTGCTAGTAGCTCCAGTGGTGGGTTATGGGCCAAAACTTTACCTCATCCCATAAATATTTTCCTCCTTTTTGCTTTTAATTATTTTAAAATTATCTCTGAGGAAATTGGCAAAAACAGCACCAAAGAGTTGACACATATTCTTTCCATGTCCCATGATCCCCAAATATTACAAATTGACCACAATTATTTATCTTTTAAAAAATTTTCTTTGATGTTGGGAGACTAACTTGAAAGCAAAATTGGTATATTTTACTATAAAATGTTTAAGTGTTTTTCCTAAAAATAGCTATTTTCTTGTGTAACTTTAGTGAAACTACCGAAGTCAGTTCATAAACATTGATCTAATACTCTTATATAGTCCTATAGTTGGCAAGTGTGATGCTATAATGTATAAATTAAGCTTTATAGAATGCAGTCATTCTAGGTTGTTTATGGCTACTTTCTTCCTTTTAATGGAAAAAGTGAATAATTTTGACATAGATCTGCAGAGATGGTGGCATTTACTATCTAACACTCCAGAGAAAACATTCTTGACTTTTAACTAACTGATATATCTTATATTATTATTCCATAATAATATTTGCCTACAATGCCTTTTATAACAAAGAAATATTCTAGTGTGTTATACAAGCCAAATGTTGTGTTTAGTTGTTTTCTATCCTCATTCAGCACAATGTAAGGTTTTAGTCTTTATTGTTCATGATGATAACATTTTTAATAAGTACATATTATTATTATTATTATTTGGTTTTTGAACAATACTCAGAAGCACTCAGAAATTGCTCCTGGCAGGCTTGAAGGACCATATGGGATGCTGAGATTTGAACCTGGGTCTGTCCTGGGTCAGCCATTTGCAAGGCAAATGCCCTACCATGGTGTTATCGATCGGCGTCCTATAAATTATTTTAGAGATCATCTCTTAATTTAAGTTCACCTTAAATTTTCTCACGATTTTACATTATGTTAGGCCTTTGTGTGTGTCAGATGTTCCAAGTGTGAATTTAAGTCTTTCTTCCTAGAATTTTATTTTAATCAATCAATTAATTCATGTAATTTTGTTTTCTGGCTCTGCACTCAGGAATTAAACGCTTGATTCTAAAGGAAATACTTAATGCTGGAGATAGATCCTTGGCCGCATGCAAGGCAAATGCCCTACCCACTATGATATTTTTGTAACTCTCTCATCATAACTGTAGACACGTACTGACTATTATTTCCATTAGCGATGCTACTAATTTTGATCCTTGGAGTTAAGTTGGTATCTCTCAGATCTTTTCCACTAAAAAATTACTGTTTCTGTTGTATTTAATAGCATACTGAGTGTATTTTCTTACTTTGAATCTATGCAAGTACCATTTTGGCAGGGGTCACACCCAGCATTGCTTCAGGGTTACTTCTGGCTCTGCTTTCAGAAATTGCTCCTGAAAAAAAAAATAGAAATTGCTCCTAGTAGGCCCCAGGAACCATATAGGATGCAGGGAATTGAACCTGCGGCTGTCTTAAGTGAGCTGTGTGCAAGGCAAATGCCCTACCACTATGCTATCAATCCGGCCCTCCCCCCCATTGTTACCCCATTTCCCATCTTCTGGTGTAATTTTACCTGATGGGAGGGGTCTCTGGAAGAACAAAGGGGTTTCCTGAGGGGCATAAAAGTGGATTCAGGAGAGTCAGCAAAGGGAGTTCAGCTGAAGTAAGCAACATGGGAGATAGGAAATAGGTTTGAGATGCTGGGCAGCTGAAATAGGCTGCTTAAAAGGTTATGATAGAAGCCACACCTGTTGGCTAGGGCCTTGAATAAAGCTTCATGTCTCCTGAAACTTGACTGCCTGTGGATCATTTCCTCGCAGCCACTCTAAAACCCACCTGCTGGAAGGAAGGGGTTGCAGGTGCGTGGCCCAGGCTGGCAGAGAAAGGCCCATCCATCCATCTATCTCACCATCATCCACCTGCATCCAGGACTCAATAATTAATATGTTTTTTCAACAACCCATTTTGTTTATTTAGTTTGGAATCTTATAAGTAGTGTCCAGGAAGTCTGAGGGTCCCATAATTGATGCTTGGCCATACAGTCCTGAATTTCAATCAAGGGTTGAAATCCTTCAGGTCACTATGTTGTATCAGAGATTGAATTAGAGTCAGCTACATTTTGACCCCTATATTATCTCTCTGGACTCTTCAGTGTCCTTTATTTTGCCTTTTTCAGATTTTCATCATAAGATGTGCTTCCATTTTTTTTTTGTTTTTGTTTGTTTGTTTTTGCATCACACCTAGCAGTGCTCAGGGGTTACTCCTGACTCTATGCTTAGAAATCACTCCTGGCAAGCTTGGGAAACCATATGGGATGCCAGGATTTGAACCACCACCTTCTGCATGCAAGGAAAATGCCCTACCTCCATGCTACCTCTCTGGCTCCAGTGTGCTTCTATTTTGATAATTCATCTCTTGAATTGCTATTTCTACAGTGATGAATAAAATTAAGTCTTAAAAATCCCTTCATTTCTATACATTCATTTGCTTTTATTATATTGGTAGTTTTCTTTATCATCTTTCTTGCAACTATTTATCATGCATTTATCTTTCTGACCATTATAACTCCTCTCTTTCTTTCTATGTACTTTGAACTTCATTTGGGAGCGGTGCTTGATTATAATTGTTTGTTTGGATGCTCAAATGTTCTATTAAAAATTGATTGGAAAGTAACTTGAAATATTAATGATCAGGCACTGGGTCTGCATAGCCATTGCCTAGCTTGTGCCAGAAAATATTAGATATTCCATAAATATTTGTTGAACACAGGTCCTAATTCAAATAAATAGGTTCCTAATGAGGACATTTAAACATTGCAATATATATCCAATAGACATCCAAAATCATTTTGGAAAAGTGCATAAATAACTTTCAAATTTTATAGCTAGCTTGATATTTTTCTTTCCATTTCAGTGCATTTTTTTTAAAGTAGGGAGACTTACTTATTTTTTAATTTAATTTTCCATCCTGTACTTTTGAGATTCTAAAGTCCCCTTACAGGAAACATAGCTTTCCCTAGACGCAGCTTAGTTTAAATATAGTGGTAGGATTTCTGAGTTCCTTCATATTCTAAAACCTTACTTTTGTTGTCTAATTAAAATTTTTTTATCTTGGACCTCCCAAGATTGCTCAGGGAGTCTCAGATTTCTGGGGGTCAGTGTTTTAGTACTTTTGGGGCCAGTGTTGTATTATTACTTGGGTCTCAGAATGTGGTGCTGCTCAGACCTTGCAGTATTGAGGCTACCTGGCCCACTATAGCAGTCTGGAGGCTGTTTCCAGCAATATATGAGGAGTTATTGGAGGCCAGAAATGGAACCAAGTTGGCCATTTGTAGTCACACCTGTACTATCTCATCTACTCTTATAATTTGTGTTTACCCATTTTCTGGTAAGTGATTACCTTACAATTTCAGGGAAGGGTTTTATATTAATTCTTGAAAAATCTTTCCCAGTAATAACAACTCTAAGTATTTTTAAGTCTTTATTTTCTAAAACCTATAGAAGCTAAACACAAAAATCATTCTAAGACCTCATATCCTCTAACATCCCCTCCTCTCTTCCTCATTTTCTTCCCGATTAGGGCAGTGAGGAGATAAAGAACTGTTCGTGGACTGCATTTTCCTCTTATGTTAACATTTGTGATAGGCCTGTGGAATCAGAGATAGTTAAGGTAGATCTGTGTGCGTATGTATGTGTGTGTCTGCGTGTGTGTGTGTGTGTGTGTGTGTGTGTGTGTGTGTGTGTGTGTGCTAAATTGAGTCTAAGGAACCTGGGAGAGGAGAGGTAGCAGCAGAAATGAGTCTAGAGGAAACTTAACGGGTGATGTTTCCCTGTAAGGTAAGTCTCGGCCTTTACCATCAAAAACTTACTAACAGAGGAAACAGCCTTTGTAATTCATTTCCTTAAGTGACTGATCCAGCCTGCTGCTGATGTATTGGCAAGTATGGTTAGGGTAGGTTTGAGTGGGTTCTCACGTTCATGTATGTACCTCTTTGGCTTCTATGTTTCCTCATGGTCTAGACTGAATTAGAAGAAAGATTCCTTTCGGCTGAACTGTAGAGCAGAATTAGTTAAGTTTAGCAAAAGAATTATGTGTCCTTGCTTTATAATTACTTCATGAATAAGCAGTGAGTGTAAAACTGCTCCATTGTGTCTCTGATTTGAAGAATAATTAATATAAAGAGGTACTGCTTAGACCAGTAAATCAAAAAATTATTCACTTGGGAATGAGAGAGATAATACAACAGATAAGGCATTTACTGTGCATGTGGCTAACCTGGGTCTGATTTCTGGTACCCAGGAATTTCTGAATTCCACCAGGAGTTGATCCGTTATGGAGTCAGGAATAAGCCCTAACCACTACTGGTGTAGTAAACAAAACAATAGAAACAACAAACACCCAAAGAGTCATTCACTATGTATAACCAAATCCCAATTATTATTTATTATTAGTATTATTATTATAGGGGAGTCATATAGCCATCAAATATAAGCAAAATAAATTTCCCCAGGATGTTTCCATTGTACTTGAACCTGGGTCAATGGCACCTGAATGTTGGTGCTGCCTTCTGGAATAATTCTCTCCTATGTGTCCTATGGCATAACATTTAAATGAGCAAACCCACAAACCCAACGATTGGGATGAATGATGGGAATTGCTTTGCTAAAGGGAGGTCGCTCTTGACAGGCTGTTTCTGACCTTGCAGTAACCAGAACCACACAGGAAGCAGCTTCCTTTGGGCTGAGCTGCAGAGGAGTGGATAATAGCAGGAGAAGCACCTGCGTGGAGCATTTCATCCAGGAAGAAAACAGGATCTAAAATATAAACAACATCCTCACCCCCTCAAGTGAGTGCATCACTCACACCCAACTTTATTCTTTCCAGGCTCTCATGAGAATCTCTATTCAAACAGGAAGGTGGTCAAGAGATGAAGCAGTTTCAAGAGTTCCGGTGGACATTGTTTTTCAAAAAAGGGGTTTATTGTTGTTCTTTTATTTTTTAAGCAGCCCAGCATGACCATAACTACTCTGGTCAATTTTATTTTTAGCTGAACACAAATTTAAGTATCTCATGACTGGCACCTGTTTAAGGGAAATGAAGCAAAGTGGAGCAAAAGAAATAAGAAGGGGGTTGATGATCTTGTCATTGCAGATGTTTGTGTGTGTGTGTGTGTGTGTGTGTGTGTGTGTGTGTGTGTGTGTGTGTGTGTGTAGCAGATGTAATTTTTGGGAAGACACAGAATTACAGGAGATGACATTTTTTGAGTTTGCACTCTTCTAGGCATGGTAGAGAGGGCTGAAGATCTGATATCCCTGATTACATAGGGAAACACATGCCAAAGAGGTAAGGATGCTTCACCGATGTCTCTCCATGAATGATGGGCCATAAGCAGAATTCAGAAATTTGGATCAAAAGAGCTCCCTTTGCCAATCTGCCTTTCTTTGTGCATCAATAGGCATTATGTTGTTTTTACTTTTTCATGAAGACACTGCAATTGATGAATGAAAATTCTAGACCATTTAATTTTTTTTGGATTAACATTCTTGAAGAGATTCAGTGGTAAATTCAAACACCAATGATATCACTTCATGCCCTAACCATTTTTCTTACCTCTACGATGCAACTTCAAGGATATTCAGCTAATGCCCTGAGACAGTTGTTACAGGTTTAACACTTCACAAGAATCAAGAACTTCTTTCTAGAAATTTAAGATTTTTTTTTGTCCATTACACCCAGTGGAGCTCAGGACTAAATCCTGACTCTGAACTCTGGGAATACTCCTGGCAGGCTTGGGGACTATATGAAATGCTAAGAATTGAATCAGATCTGCAAGGCCAGCATCCTGCCTGCTGTATTGTCTCTCTTGCCTGAAATGAAAGATTTTTTTTCCTAGAAAATATTAGTAACAATACTTATACTTGCAATTACTCTTCTAATGTTATTTTGTTGAAGGGTGTTTGGAGTGCAGGAACCAGGTGGTATTGAAACTTGAACCTGCACTTCTTACATGTAAAGTATGTGGACTGGGTATCTCCTAATTTTTTTTTGGTGGGTATTGGATTGGGGAACAGAAAAGTTAAGGTGTCACAATAAGATTCAATATTCTTTCTTGTAAAAAGAAATAGTATTATTAATTGAACAAGAACTGCCAAAAGACCACACCGACCAGTTTATGCCCTTCCAAGCAGAGTCTATTAGGTTTGCTATTAATTTTTCTGAAAAGTGGTGAAAAATATGAGAGATGAAGACTTTCAGCTCTAGTACTAGCCTGCCATCTTGAAAGTGCAGAGCCCTGTCTGGGTGGAAAAAAGATGCTATTTAGGCAATCAGCTGTTTTTAGTAAAGAGTGTTCCTAGAGAAAGTAGCTCAGTAATTAGGAAAGTGGTTAACCTTAGCTTTGAGTAATGCTTTGTAGATTATCAGTGATGTTTTCATTCACACAGCATCTATTTGCTAAGCACATGTAATATAGCAGGCAGGGCTGGATGTGGCTGAACAAACACATTAGAAGCTTGTACTCATGTGTATCTGCTCTCTACACTCTAAATCCTTTCTAATGCAAGAAAAAGGAATCAAACTCACAGTATGAAAATATGATTACTGTGTTAGCAGTGAGCTGAGCATTTGATTACATGTGTTCAGTTCTTAAGGAACAAACCAAATCCTAAACATTTTTTGCAATTTTAACTTATAAAAAAATAAACTAAGTGATTATTCATCTTCTAAACAGAACGCCTAAAGAAAAGTATAATTTAAAAAAAATCTTGGAACTGGAAATCACAATACTTACTTCCAAATCACCATTCTGTACTAGAAAAGTAGAACCTAAAATTAAAGTTGCTGAGATGAATAAGAGGTAGTTTGAAAGAACATTGACAGCTGCTGATATGATCATTCTAGATGTTAATCCAATATGGGTAAGTTGTACTGGCTTCATTTTATTTTCATCATCTCTAGATGACAATAGCATCTAGCTCTGACAATGATTTCCAGGTGCCAAGATAAGACCTGGAGGAAGAGCTTCCTCTCATAGTTAACCCTGGTCAATTATTTATCCTTCTCCTCATGGCCAAGGATTATTTTAAGTACCCGGATTACGGGGAATTAATTGGGGGGGGGACTCATTTTGATTACAAGTCATATTTTTGCAGGACGTCATCATTCACCATCTTCCCTTGCACACATCGATTAATATGAATCTATCGACAATAGGGGTCGTGTGATAGACATTTTAATGTAGGTGGGATGTGACTGATCCTTGCAAAGAGTTAAGGAGTCTCAGCTTCCTGCAGGAAATCTGTGACTGAATCTAGGATCTAGAAAGGAAACATTAAGTATATCGTGGGAGAAAAGGAAAGCAAAGTGCTAAAGTTGTTACTGTGAGCAGAGGATATAGAACTTCCTGTAGAAAACTTCCTGTTTAGTCAATAGACTAGAAAACAAGATGAGAAATGCCCCCACTTCAATGCTTTATGTGTAAATCTATTTCTATACTTTCATTACCTTGGGCAAGACTTACTCATACAAACTCAAGATTTTCCACAATAGAAAATTGGTAATAGAATCACACCCGACCTTCCATTTTCCTTGTTTTGGCAGACACACAAGGATGTCATTTAGGTAGACTATCTCTGGCCTGAACTACATCTCAGGCTGGTCAAAAAAAAATTTTTTTTTGTCCTGGAATACACTTCCTTTAGCTTGTATAAAACATTCTGTGAAACAAAACGGAAAATGCATTTTAAGTAGTTTTGATTCCAAATTTCCTACCCTCTCCATAGTAAAATTCTAAAAGGAGTCCCTGATGTTTAAAAGTTATTACTGTTGATAGTTAGCTACTAATTATGCTTTTAATTCCTTTAAACTTTCAGATGTCAAAACAAGGTCAAGTTCACGTAAAAAAAAGTGGGTTCAAAATTCTGTTAGACATTGAAGTTAGGATTGGGATGTAGCTGAGTATTAGAGCACTTATATGTGTGAGGTCCTTGGTTCAATACCTAGGAACTAAGGACATGTTTAAACTAATGAAAGTTTCAGTTATTTGATCAAACACACTCTATTTAGGGATATGTGGTTCTGTCTTAACTTCTAGGTGCTATATGTAATAGTGTGATAAGCAATTACTATGTTAGGTCTTCTTAACTTTTCCATCATACCTGGCTAAACTGTGTTTAATAAATAGAAATGATTACATTGGGGAAAATGAAAAGCTAGTCTTTTATCTCAGCTGTCTAACTTTCTTAGGGTATCTTTGCTGTTTAACTATCTTTACTGAAACTCTGTCTGACCCTTTTCTGTCCTTTCCAAATTAGAATGACCTCATCATGTTCCTATGACCATATCTTCTTTGCTAAAACAAAGTGTTAGCAGCAAATACGTAGTTAAGGGGAGAGAAGCATTTGCCCTGTGAGCAAAAATGTGAGGCATTTTTAACGAGTATCTATCAACCTGTTCTCAAAATTAATTTTGAAATAAAAGCAGATCTTACTTATAGGTCCTGAGGAAGGAGAATAAGAGGATAAGATAGACAGCTAGGTAGATAGATAGAGATAAATAGATAGAAAGAGTAAAGTGCTCAAAAGACAGTGCAGGATTCCTCAAAGGCAGATAGCCCTAGTATATAATCTAGCATGAAAGTAACAAAGTCTACCTCTCAAGAGGGAAAATGTAGGTGGCATGTGCTCAGGTACCATGTACCCAGCCAGCACATGTGCACCTGTATTCAATTTTTTAAAAATATTTTAATTTTTTGCTTTTTGGGCCACACCTGGTGGCACTCAGGGGTTACTGCTGGATATGTGCTCAGAAATCGATTCTGGTTTGGGGGACTATATGGGATGCCAGCAGAGTGCACCATGATCCATCCTAGATTAGTGCATGTAAGGCAAATGCCCTACCTCTTGCGTCACCACTCTGGCCCCTGCCCTCAATTTTTGTAAGCACCAGAGACTGGAACATAAACTAGCATTAGAAAATAACATTCAAATGCGATTCTTATTTTATTTTGGGACCCACAACTTGTCAGTGCTTGGAGATTACTGCCAACCTATTGTTTGGGCTTACTCTAGGCAATGCTCAGGGGCCCATGCAGTACTAGGGATAGAAACAAGGCCTGTGATATGCAAAATATATGCCCCATACAGCCCTTTGAACCGTCTCCCTGGTCTCTGCATGTCTATTACATTTGCTAAATGGTATTTATTTGCTTCTTAGGACCTTTCTATATCATACAACTTTATCTCTTAGGACTGCTGTGATGATTTATAAGAAAGAAATGATTTATAGAAAGAACAAAATATTCCAAATTGTTAAGCATACACTCATTATATATTATACTTATTATACATAGACTCATCTCAATATCATTTGCTGATAGTTTTGGTAACTTCCTAATCACAAGGACCTTTATGACCCTATTTTAAAAGACAATATTTGGATTATGTTGTCACTCAATGTTGTCCTGTAGACATCTGTTTGTGATTCTTAGATCAACCTTTTTTCCCCTTTCCTCTTCACACCCTATTTGAGTTGTAAAAATCCACACAGGTTTGATTAGGGACCCACTCAAGTTTAATTAACATAACTACTTTTTACTACAACTCTGCCCCTCAGGTGAATTACCTTTGTTCTGCTAATTTTGGCTAATAAAAGCAGCAGGGAAGTGCAGGGGAAAAGACAGCAGAAGCAGCTCAGTTTGATCCAAGAGACTGCTCAGCCCCCTGGCCCCTATTTAACTTCACCCAAGACTCTCTTTCTTCTGCAATGTCTGCGCTGCCAATCTATCTGTTACAGGATCAGCAGGAACACGAAGACAAACACGACAAATTGCTGGGAAGCTGGCCGTACCCCTTGCAATCCCAGCAGTGCCCCATCTTAGAAATTTACGTTTTTCAGACCAGGTAGTTGTGACAGTGGGTAAGGCAAGTATTTGCCTTGCAATCACCCTGCCTGGCCTTGATTCCTGTGACTGCATATAATAAATACCCAAACTGCTGTGTCAGGAGTTATCCTTGAACACAGACCCAGGAGTAAGCGGAGCATAACCAGGTTGTGACCCAACTCTCTAACTCCTTCAAAAAAAAAATGAGCAGTTTGCTGTTTCAAACTCTAATCATGTGTTCTCTGGCTATTTCCTGTAGATGCTTCTGTTTTACCATTCTTTGGTTTTCTTGTGATTTCTGTAAATATCTCCACCTTTATCTTTTTCCCTCAGAGTTCTCTAGAATTTTCTACCTAACTTAGATTTTATGCTTTATTTATATCTTTTGCCAATAACTTGATTGCTAGTTATCCTTGTGTAGAAGCTTTGACCAAGACAAAAAATATTCGTTTGTTTGCACAGTTATTGTTAGTTCATGCAAAGATCTGTCTTTCTTAAATCTCTTATGCTATTTTATAATTTTTATAATCCATTTCTTGTCAATTTTCATAACGAACTCTTAGATATTGTAAGAATTTACATCCTTCCAAACATCCATATCTAAATTGTTTCATTGATTAAATTTTTAAAGATTGTTCATTTATCATTCGTTTACAATTATTTTATACATGTACAGGAAGTAGTACACTATTATATTCCTGTGTAGTTCCCATGATAAGATTAGCTTTCTCTACTTTTTCTTGTAATCCTTATTCCTCCTTCCCCTCTGGTGATTGTCTTGTTTTTGCAGATTTGGAGAGTGATTTTTGTTGTGATCTGTAAGCTTATTTATACTGTTTCTTTATTCTGCACATGAAAGAAAACACCTGGTAATTGTCATTTATTTTCTAACTTATTTTACTTCACACCATTACCTTACATTCCTTCTATGTTGCTGCAAAGAGCAGATGTCATTTCTTTCAATAACGGAGTGGCATTCCATTGTGTATATAAATCACAACTTCTTTATTTGCTTTTCTGTGGGTGGGAATTTACCTTGTTTCCATGTCATAGCTAGTGTGTATGACATTTTTTTTCTGAAACTGGAGATACATCTTTTCAAATTAGTGTTTTAATATTATTTGGATAAATACATAGAGGTGACATTGGTAGAAATTGGAATTTCCAATTTTATTAGTTAATTTTTTTGTATTGTTTTCTCTACAGGCTGTACCAATTTGTATTCCCAACAACCATGTAGAGTTTCTTAATGACTTTGTTAACACTACTTCCCAATTATTTTGACATGTGCCATTCTGACTGATGTGAGGTGATATTGTTGTATTAATTTGTATTCCCCTAATAAGGAGTGAAATGAAGCATTTTTTTATATGCCTGTGGTTTTATTTTGATTTAAATGCATGTGCAATACCAATTCAATAGGCTGTCTGCTTGTTAAAAATACATACTTGAGATATTTGGCCTGTTTTCCCCTCCACCCATTTTTGGTCTTCAACCCATCTCTTTAGTGGATTTCTCTGAATTTCATATTTAAAATTATAATCCACTTCTCCCGAGAATGTTGGAATCAAAGTTGTACCTTCCTTATCTAAGAAAAACTTATTAAAATAGAACATACTGGGGGTGCTTGAGAGATAGTATAATGCGTAGGGCTTTGGTCTTGTATGTGGTTGACTTGTATTTATTTAATTCTTATTCCCCTGAGCACCACCGAGAGTAATTCCTGAATGTATAGCCAGGAATATGTCCTGAGATCCACTGGATTTGGCTTAAAAAACAAAACCCCCAACCCCAAGGGAAAACCAAATAAATGATTTGATTGAATAAACATGCTATTTATGAATTTTTCTTTCTTTTCATTTAAATTACAATAGTAGAGATACTATTTGTTATTGGTCTTTTGGAAAGTATCCTTTTATTCTAATTGCATCTTACAATGCCTGGCATATGACAGGTTCTCAGTAAATACTTTTGAGAGTACATAAATGAATATTGCAAAACCAATGACACCAATGCACTTTTACTATTGCCTGATGAATGAGAAGTTATTTTAGGTTGTTGCCATCTGATAACTCTGATAACTACTTTTTGAGGGCAATTTTTTTTTGTGAAGATGCTAATCTTTATTCTTGAAACTCATTCAAAATCATTCAAACTCATCCATAACTATGATAAAAGGTCAATGGATTACATAATTATACTGATGAAATTCCACTAATAGCATTTTAGTTAAGATAAAAATGAAATATAGTAGCATAATATATATGATTTTCCAAAGTCTTTCTTGACCTCATCTCTTCATACTCTTTCTCCTATTATTTAATTTTGCTAAAAACAAAAGTTAACAGTATGACTCTTTTGTTTTCTAAACCAAGATATTTTTGAGACCAAGTAAGGACACTATTGACTCATATTACAGAGTTGATATAAACAGGATCATATATCTGGGTAATTTGGGACTTCCAGTCACACCAGGAATTTGGGACTCTTTCAGGTTCTTTGAACTGGACAAATGTTTCCAGGCCTTTCCATTATGCTTTTCCCTCTCTTCAGCATCCCTTCCCAGTCCTTCAACTTTCATTTGATTTCTCCTATACCCTTCCCTGTGCCCACCTTTTTATGTCTCAGAGTCACACCAATTTAGAGAGATGCCTATTCTGAGAAGTTAAGGCTTGTTTTTTTTTTTTTAATCATATACTCATTATACTTTGATCTGATTTGGATTAGCAGTTAACTTCCTTGCCCAACTGTAAACTCCAGGAAATTGGGAACTTTTATGTCCCGTTCATTGCCACATACACGGGACATTCCAGAATGCTTGGCACAAAGTTTGTGCTGGCTGCATGCCTATTGTTGAATATGACATTACTGACTCTATGCCATTTATAAGGTAAAATTTGCTATTCTCAAAATTTGGGTGGCAGTACATACATAAGCTAGAGGATCTGAAAAAATACAGAGATAACATTTTAAATAACTTTAAATACCATGCGCTTAGTTAATGTGCCTCTTTTCTCTCAGTGAGTTCACTTTACTAGTTAGCTTTTATTAAACATGCCTATGGTACCACTCTTGTTGACTCTTGTTTGGGTTTACAAATAGTTTTTCTAAGGAAAGAATCCATTTGAAAATATATTTAAAACTTAAAATATTTACATACTCTTTAAGTAACTACATTTTCAGAGCTTTCTTTCCTAGGAATAAGTGAAAGATGAAGGAAAGAAAAATATGCACAAAGAAATAAACTACAAAATAAATCACATAAGGTAAAATATAAATGAACTGAATATTAGGAGTAGGATAGTTAATAGGTATGTGGCAGGTCATTGGGTGAAATTTATGCAATTGGGGGCCAGAAAGATGGTACAGCCCTTAATGCATTTGATTTGCATATGTTTGATCTCAGTTCTGTCCCTGGTACTACATATGGTTCCCAAAAGCAATACAGGGATGGCCCCCAGACCTCTCTGGTTTCTCCAGATTGAAAAGAAAAATTGGCCATGTGGCCAACCTGGCTGGAGTTTGACATATATGGTCCTCAGAGCCCACCAGTAATGCTCCTGAGCCCAGAACTCTGAGCACCACCAGATGTGATCCCCTCCAAAAAATAAAGAGGAATGTAGTAATTATAATATTTACAAAATACATTTACTAAAGTGGGAAGTGCTTATAAAGCCAAGTTATGAAAATATATAATTCAAATATGTTTAAATATTTTCGGCATTTGGGAGCCACACCCAGAGACACTCTGGGCTTACTCCTGGCTCTGAACTCAGAAGTCACTCCTGGCAGGCTGGGGGGACCATAAGGAATGATGGGAATTGAACCAGACCCGGTCCATCTTGTGTTAGCCATGTGCAAGGCAAATGCCCTACCTGCTGTGCTGTTTTTCTGGCAATATTGAATATTTTTGCAAATATTTCTTAGCTACATCTGTAAATTTATGTGCAGACACGTACTCACCCACATACACAAAAGCTATTTTCATAACCCAGTGCTTCAAACTGAAGGGGAATTGAAGACTTTTGTACAAAAATTTTTAAAGAATTTCAAGATGGTAGAGGCCAGAGTGATAGCACAGCAGTAGGATGTTTGCCTTGCATGTGGACAATTTGGAATGAACCCCGGGTTTGATTTCCTGCTTTCCATATAATCCCCTGAGTCTGCCAGGAGCGACTTCCTTTTTTTCTTTTTGGTCTTTTGTTTGTTTGTTTAGGGGTCACACCCGGAGGCGCTCAGGGGTTCCGGGGATCATAGGGGACGTGGGGATTTGAAACACGGTCTGTTTGGGTCCACCGCAGCCTAGACAGGTGCCTTATCCTTTAGACCATTTCCACTCTGTCAGGAACGACTTCAGAGTAAAGAGCCAGTAGTAAGACCTGAGTGCTGCCGGGTGTGGCCCCAAAACAAAACAAAAAACAAACTAACAAAAAGAAAGAAAACATAAAAATAATTTAAGATGGTAACAGGACAGTAAAAACTCATAATAAAAATCTTCTGAGGGCCTGGAGTGATAGCACAGTGGTAGGGCATTTGCGTTGCATGCAGCTGACCCAGGAGGAATGGTGATTTGAAACCCGGCATCCCATGTGGTATCCTGTGCCTGAGTTCTGCCGGGTGTGGGGAAAAAAAAGAATCTTCTGAAAAAGATGATATAATTTATATGTGATATTTAGAATAACTGAATCAAGAAATGCAATGGCTTAAATGGAGTTGTTGAGAACATCCTAGGCCCCAGAACATAGTGAGAAGGAAATAAATTGAGTGGGGGAGGAGGAATACACATAAGAAATGAGGAGAAACAGGGGCTACGATGTCTCAGGTGCATTTTTGCTATTAAGAAAGAACCAATTAATTAAATATGCAAGCCACAGAGTCAACAAAATGAATTAATGAAACCCCAAAGATTTTTGGGGGGTGGGGGAGCCTTCTGTGATATACCCAGCAGTTGTCATGGGTACTTCTGGCTCTGCACTCAAAAATTACTTCTGGAAAGCTTGGGGAACGATGTGGGATGCCAGGGATTGAACCTGGCTCTGCATTGCACAAGGTAAATGCCCTACCCTCTGTACTGTTGGTCTGGCCCCTATGATATCCAAACTTTAACAACCAAACTTAAAAAAGTATCTGTTATGATGGCAGGTCAGGGTAGGGGTGGTGGTGGTGACATAGAATAGACCCTGGGAATATTGGTGGGTGGAAGTTGACACTGGTGGTCATTGTATTTCTAGAATCCAACTATGAATAATTTGTAAATCACAATGAATTAAATAAAAGTCTCTTGAATGTACATCTTGTACAGATGTACAACTAGTACATCTGTAAATCTAACTCTAACTGCACCTTCTAATAACAAAATCATTGCAAGAAAATTCACACCCATCTTTCCATAATAGCATTTGGATGGTGGCGTTTTTATTCCTAATACTTTCCTGTGCATATTAAAATTACCCAAGGATATATTTTACTTTCATAGTCAAGTAAAATTTACTTCAAAGAGCTCCACATATTCATTATTTCTGTCAAACCACATCATATACCCGAACACTTGACTGAGTTTTTCTAAACACAGCTAGGTTCATCTAATCACTCAGAGCTGCTTGCTGTTCAACATTTGGCTGGTTTCTGTGAGAGTTACATAATCAGAACTAGATTAAATTTTGGCAAAGTCAATTCAGGTTGTCTCTATTATCTTCTTTCATTTCCACCTCTTAAAAGTCTTCTGTATCTACTTTTTAGTCGTTAGGTGACTTCCTGTTTTCTCTCAGTTGACCCCTTCTCAAGAGAGAACTGTAATTGTTTTTTATTGGTTCAAGGGTTACTAAGTGAAAGGAATTGCCATAGGTTAATGGCAATATCTCCTTCCCTCTTTTAAACATCTTTATTAAGTAGACAGTATTATTAAAGTGTGATAAAAGACGATGTTGAATAATAGATGTCAAACATCTGTGGTCAACATCATAATACTTGGTAGAAAGAGGACAGTCTGAGGTGGGGTTAGCAGTTTCCCTTTATGATCACCAAGAATTCTCTCTCTGTGCTTGTAGCTCCTTATATCAAGATGTGGGATCCAGCTGTGGAGATAGCACAGGGATTAAAGCACTTGCCTTACATGTGGCTGACCCAGATGTAATCCCTCATATCCTTTGGATATCACTGATTGTGGTTAAGTCCTTCCTCCCACAATGCTCCAAAAGACATTTTATTAATATTTCTATTATTAAATTGGGAATGGCCTTTAAACCTGACTTGGCATATTGAATTAAATAAAAATGGTGTTCTGGGACACTGTTGTTAAGTTCTTTGGAGAACTGGCTTTTTTTTTTCCTCTTAGAACTTGGTCCCTAACCACCCATACCTTGTCTATAAGGAGCTTCAACAATTAGAAAGTAAATGTAGAAAAGATGGTAGTAAATAATTCCTACCTAAGTGCTAATAAACCTGCATCTAGCAGACAAATGTTGCAATCTGTGTTATAATTAAGGCAAGTAAAGGAATGCTGAGAACTCAGAATAAAGAGTGAGTAAGAGTAAGTGTGTTTGGAGCTGGGGGGAATGGTAATGGAAAAGATGACTTATGAAGATGAGAATTCATGTCCTGTACTTAATAGATCAGTTGTTCCAAGGCAGAAATGGATAGCCTAGGCATTTGCCAATTTTTGGAGGTATAAATGGACAAGGATATTCAGGGAACAACAAATGAAGAGAATATTCCATTTCCTTCATTCTTTACTTCCAACATTTAGTACTCTATAGTTAGCACTAGTGAATAAAAGGAAAGGTTCTTTTCCCATTGTAAGTGGGAAGAAATTACTTATTTTTAAGGGTGAGATCCCACATCCTGCAATCAGGGCTCACTCCTGGCAGGCTCAGGGGACCATATGGGATGCTTGGGATCATACCCAGATGAACTGCATGAAAGGTAGATGCCCTAACTATTCTACTATTGCTCCAGCCCCAGCTGTTGTTTTGTTGTTGTTTTTATTTGGGGGCCACACCCAATAGTTCCTAAGGCTTATTCCTAACTTGGAATTTAAGGGTCACTCCTGGTGGACTTCAGGAGATAATATGTGGTGGCAGGGATCAAGCCCTGGTTGGTCACATGCAAAAGAAAGAAATCTACTCACTGTAGTACTATCACTCCAGCTCAGGAAATGATTTGTTTTTAAATTTTTTCTTCTGGACCTCCCAAGTAGTGCTCAGGAGGCCCTGGGACCCCTCCCAGTGATTCTCTGCCAACTGTGCTGGTGGTTTAATGCAAGGGCCCAAGGCTTAGGCCTGCTACTCAGGCCCTTTGGAGCCAGAGTCTCAGGCCACCCTAGTAGTACTTGGCAAGGATAAACTTTAATCCCTATACTATCTCTTCTATCTCCAAGTGATTTTTTAAAAAAAAATCTTTTTCTTAATTTATCATAACAATTTTTAAATCTTTATTGAGATATTATGACTTATAATATTATTGCATACAATAAAGTATCAATGATGGTATGATAGAGTATGATACATAGAGTATGTAGGATAGTATGTAAACATTGCACTGGCCCACTAGAGTCACCTGATTTCCCTCACCAAAGTCCCAATGGGGCCTCCCTTTAAGATGCCAACATAAACTCAGTTCTCTGTTTTGTGAAGGGTTGAGGAGCATTCTTGATGATATTTGAGGGATTTTTCAATGTACAAGAACAAACTCTTGCCTCCCCTGAGTCTTTCATATGCAACCATATGTTCTACCACTTAATTACCATTTCTGTTCCTTTGCTAATTGTGGTACTAGATGGCATATTGGGTTTTTGTGAATGCTAGAACCAATACCCACAGACCTTGTTGTTTGTCTATTCCCAGTACTGGAGGTGAGATATCTGAAATCAAGATGCTGGTAGGGTCATAGGCTCTGTGAGAGTCTTTCCTCACCCAGCTTCTGAGGTCCTGGTGTTAGCCATAACTTTTCTGCCTTTGTCTTTACATGGCCTTATGTTTGAGTTTTTCCAGTCAGGTACTAACTTAGGTCCAACTTTTCTTAGCTTTCGAGACCAGATGAGATAGGGCAAGTTCAGTATGGTATGGTCATAGACCCATTTTTGAGTTTTCAGTCTTCCCTGTCTATTTGTCTCTCTCAAAACATAGCATTGGACATTAGCCTCCTTTCATGTAGGATGATTATAATGAAGTGCACCTATTTGAGTTTTGCATGAGGGCATGTAACTTATTATATTATAAATGGTCAACCAAAATTTTCCACTGCTTGGAAATTGTGTTTGAGGTATTTTAAAAAGATCTTCTACATTTCCATCATGAAAGGTGTCAACTGCTAAACTCCACAAGACAGCGAGCTTATCTCTTTCCTGAGTGAGATCTGAGTAGATTCTATATGTTCAACCCTGGGATCTCACAGGATGTGTGCTGAATTGTCCTCTGAGAACAAAAGTAAATGGAAACAAGCTGTGTGAATGGAAATCTTTAAAAGGGAGCATAGTTGCATGATATTCCATGAATAGTTTATATTGGAAATACATGTTTTTTATTATATTCATCAGAAAAAATGCTAGTGTGAATCCCATTATGCTCATATGAGGAGAAAATTAATATCCGTCAACATCAGAGATCTGTGTTGGTTACTTGAGGATGGATTGAGTCTCCAAACTCAATTCCAAGAATGTTAATGGAAAGCCTAGGATTTCTCATTACATTTTGTATCCTGTTTTTTTTTGGGGGGGGGTGTTATAATATTATTTATTTCTTTGTTTTCTTTTGGTTTGGGGCCACACCCGGTGATGCTCAGAAGTTACTCCTGGCTATGAGCTCAGAAATCACTCCTGGCTTGGAGGTCCAAATGGGACGCTGGGGGATGGAACCATGGTTTATCCTAGGCTAGTGCGGGCAAGGCAGACACCTTAGCTCTTGCATCACTGTTTTAACCTCTATTTATTCTTTGTTGTTATTGTTGTTGTTTTTGGGCCACACCCGGTGACAGTCAGGGGTTACTCCTGGCTATGTGCTCAGAGATCTCCCCTGGCTTGGGGTACCACATGGAATGAGGATTGAACCACGGTCCATCCTAGGCTAGCGTGCTTAAAGGCAGACATCTTAAGCCCTGGGCCACCACACCGACCCCTATTTATTCATTTTTAATTACTATTGTTGTTTGTCTTAGGCCACACCTAGCACTGATCAGGGCTTAATTTTGGCTCTCCACTTAGGGATCGCTTCTCTGGGAGGGTTAAGGGAACCATAGGGTGTTGTACTTGGGTTGGCTAAGTACAAGACAAGCATCTTACCCACTGTACTATCTCATTGTTCCCTTTCTTTAGTAATTTTGGAATGATCGTCCTGGGACTACAGATTGATATTATGTTCTAGTTATATATATTTTTTGGAATTCAGACTTCTGTTCTTCATGAAAACCTGTGAAAGGAGGGTATCAGCTCTTAAGATGATAGAATTTTACCTGACAAAATAACCTAAGTTTCTGAAGAGGCTTAAACTATTTTATTGGAAGAGAAAGCAATTTTAGGAGTGGAGGCACTCCTTCTGTCTTCAAGTGCTACCACAGGGAACTGTCATCATTTCAGCTATTTCCTTACGAGGAGGGAGAAGCAGTCTGTCTGTTTTATTAATGTATCTCTGTGACTATTGAACATCTTTCAATCTCTTCATCATCTCTGCCCCCATCAGCATCACTACCATCTGGAAAATTCCCCCGTCACACTAATCATATTATCCTGGCCTCCAAGACAAAACAAAAAGAAATGCTTTCCAGAAAAAAAAATCCAAGTAGGGCCTCCGAATTCAGCTTTTCTTTTCTCGTTCCTTTCATGTGCATGTTATGAAAGAACATTGATACAGTGATTTATTCACATATTTGAAACACCAACTGGCTCGAAGGCCTATGAAATCACCATCTCAAATAGTTGATCTTCACAGTGCAAACCTAGCCTGGTTTTTAACTCTGTGTGCCTCATATTTTTCATTCTAAGAAGAGGTGAATTCTGGAGAGCATACTGTTGTGGGCTCCTTATTATCCCATCAGAAGGATTAAATCAAGAATCAAAAACCTTACACACAATTGACATTAGAAAGGCAAAGTAGATTCTGAGCATAGTTAACTTGATAACATTCTGAGTAGACTTTTTAAATTTTGCTCATGTTTAAGAAGCGATGGTTAAGTGAATCTAAAAAAGAATTTCCCTGGGTTTAAGACTAGCAATGAGTCTTAGAAACTTCCTTAACTTGGGACATAGGAGCTAAAATCTAGGTGTCAAAGTTCAGTGCATATTTCCCAACTATCTGTCACACAGATACCTGTCCTATGAGAGACAAATTCTTTTTTTTTTGGGGGGGGGGGCACACCCGGCGATGCTCAGGGGTTACTCCTGGCTGTCTGTTCAGAAATAGCTCCTGGCAGTCACGGGGGACCATATGGGACACCGGGATTCGAACCAACCACCTTTGGTCCTGGATTGGCTGCTTGCAAGGCAAACGCCGCTGTGCTATTTCTCTGGGCCCGAGAGACAAATTCTGATCAGTCAATGCATTAAGAACTGTGTAATATTGTCTACGG
Source organism: Suncus etruscus (assembly GCF_024139225.1). Classification (NCBI taxonomy): domain Eukaryota; kingdom Metazoa; phylum Chordata; class Mammalia; order Eulipotyphla; family Soricidae; genus Suncus; species Suncus etruscus. The sequence continues at coordinate 199,453,946 of NC_064848.1, forward strand.
CTATACCACCCTGAATGCGCCCCATCTCGTCTGAAGAACTGTGTAATAGTACCTAAAATTCCAAAGACTTAGAAGACATATTTTCCCACTTTTCCTCTCTTGAGAATACTTTGGCTATTCCAACATCAGTCCCCTGTTTATCATTTAAAATCTGCAAGATTGGCAACCAAGACTGATAACCAAGAGGTCCCCGAGGAAAACAATCAGGAAAATGGTTGAATTGAGGTCACGCAGAAGCTAGGTGGCGCTGACTGCCATCGGCTCTACAGGAGACTGTCCACAGGCCAGAACATGCCCAGGATCCCAAGACACAGCTGTGAAATCTTTCTAAGGAGCGTGGCAATAGAAGCCGGGAGCCCAGTTTGAAACAAAAGAGAAATAGAGACATTCCATTGCATTGCTCATCCACCGTGCAATATGACCCACTCCTAAACATTCCTTCTGATTTACTCTTTGTAGTATCTGTTTTTTCTAAATAAATTCTTCCTGTTCATTTACATTTCTAATATTCTCTCTGGGTCGTTTTGGTTTTGCAATCACTCCAGACTAGGAGTTCCACAGGAAAACCATAAGTTCTGAAATAGCAATCGGAAGAGAACTTGGTTTCATTCCCTTTTCCATTAATGCCCATTTTCCACCCACCGCATAACCTGTGCATTTGGAATATTTTTCCCAATAACACTGGCTTTCATAAGCTATAGTGTCTGTCAGGAAATAAAACTGTTTTGGTGGAAAGACCCAAATTATAGCTGAGAACACAGGAATGTGTATCAGTCCTGAGTATCCTGCAGAACAGAGAAGACGACTGTGCCAACGAGACAGGTTTAATAAAAAGAGAACTTTTATGAATTTCTAATCCCTTCTACCGGCAAATCTTCTACAGATTTACTTAGCCAATGCACAGTAGGTATTCAGCTTCTATTCAACTTTCTGCTTCATAAATGTTTATAGACAGAGTTTTATGGATTGAGATCTACATTGACACAAGTCCTATGTATTGAAAGTGATGTTGCATTCCAATGAAAAAAGAATATGCTGTGGGTTGATATTTTCAGCTGTTCCAAAAGATACAGAGCTAGCTAACCAAGTAAGGCCCTATCTGTGATCCTAATCCTTCATTTTCAGGGTTTAGGGTATAGAAAAACAAAAACCCCAAGAATTCTGTTAATTTTTTGGAAATATATTTACTTGTAAAATTTGGATACTAACTAGTCTCCCAAGTGGAGAGAGTCTTACAGGCAGACATAGAGTCAAATTTTTTTTTGCTGGTTTTGGTCTCAGAGCTTTTGGAATTAGGCTCCCAATACATGTAGCTGACATCCAGATTAGTATTTATATTTTTGCACAAGGCTTCTCCTTCTCCATTTATCCACCCATAAAAGGAGCTCCTTGAAGAGAATTTCCTTATCTGGAATAACACCTCTCCTTGATCCCTCTTTCATTATAGCCCCTCCCCCACCTCATCTATTTACACCTTTATATTCCCCCCCCCCCCAAGAAGGTGGAGGCTGATTCGTAATAAAGGATTTCATGAAAGATGAAAAGTGTTGAGTCTTTCAGCTTTACTCTTGCCATGGAAAGGATATCCTATACAAAAGATAAGAAATGAGTAAAGGCACAGAGGGGAAAAATAAGCTAAAGAAAATGTTGACTCTCTTGTTCATTTTTTTTTATTTTTTTACTGCACTTGGGTACTTGGTGGATCCAGTAGGTCTTTTTTATTTTCCCTCCCTCCCCCCCAGTAGGTCCTTTTTATTTTCCCTCCCTCCCCCAGTAGGTCCTTTTTAACCAAGTTTTCTTCTGTGTCTTTTCCCACTTTCTAAGGCTATAGTAGTCTCTTTTCACCAGAGACTGAGCATCAGGCAGTTTATCCAAAAACAAAGTTTCTATTGTATAGAAAACTGTATCATAACTATAGGTGTTGCGAAGTATGATGAATCTACCATAATCTCTAAGAGGTTACATATATATATATGTATATATAATTACACCTTTGGAGACATTATAGAACTTCATTTATCAATAATCTGCCTCAAATGTATCTGTTTTTATTTCTCTAATCTACATTAATGAAGCAATTAATCAAACCAAAGCATCAATTTGTAATCTTGGAAAACCATGAACAATACTGACTAACTTCCTATGGTCAGGAGTTGATCCTTAGAATTCATCTGATGCTCAGAAGAAACTAGGGATGAAATAAAGTGAGTACTGTGCTCTTAGAATTGTTGTACCTATGAACCCATGAGATTATAGCAATGATTATAAATTTAGGGCACTATGAGACTATAAATCATATAAAAGATATTTCTTGTCTTGTTTAAAATGCATTTGCTGGGGCTGGAGAGACAATTTGATAGGAAAACACTTGCCTTGAAGATATTTAACTAGGGTTCGATTCCAGAACACTCAGGAGTAAGTCCTGAATATCACTGGTTAGGCTCATAAAACTAACTTGTTAAAATGCATTTGCTGTTGAGGCAGATTCTCTTAGTCCACTTGTTTCTCCCCATTTCATAGTTCGGAATAAATTCAATGACAAATGGCAGGTGTTTTCAGTATCATTACTGTTGCCATCTTTGTCAAGTCATTCATTCTTGCGGGTTTTGTTCTGTTGTAAGGTATCTAGAATGTTCCTGGTCTTTCATTCCAGATGCCAGTAAAAACCCTCTTTCCGTCTAGTGTGTCCAGACACTATGAAATACCTGGAGTCCTCTGTGTATGTATATATGTGTGTGGTATAGAAGCTGAGGTTAATTACTTGTTGAGAATCATTGATCATTGGCTTATCCTAACATGAGTTTTGAACTATGATGCCATTTGCCTATAGCTATAAATTTGCTAATGGATATTTTGGTTTGTTTTGATTATTTTTTAACCATAAATGCATGTGAGAAAAATTCCAGTGAACAGTGAGGTGGGGGGAAAGGATTATGGAGCCCACAAACTATTCATTGGTTAGAAAATACTCTGATCTACCTACTCTTTGCACTCATATATTGCTGCTTGTAACCACTTTGGGTAAAAGCTACTGGCAAAGACTTGTTGAACTTCTGAAGAATTCTCTCAGTGTAAGAATAGCTGAGTTGGCCTACAGCAGGTCCAGGTGAATCACTGAACTTTCAGGGCTATCTTCCCAGCCAGAATCCTCTTTAATAGCTTCTGATTTCTGAAATTGTTTGGAATAGAATAAATGATTGTAAATATGCTTTCCCTACATTGCTATGAGCAGGTATTTTTAGATGTAAAGAAGCAACATGATAGAATAAAAAGAAGAAAATCAAGCACAGTGCTAATGATTATACATATTAAGACTTTTAGAAAAGCTACAAATATTATATCAACTGCTCCAGGAAGACATCAAATTTTCTTTAGCAATAAAGGAGATTTATGGACTATTTTCAAGGACTATTCTCTATCTGCTTAGAAGGTGGTTTGAACTCTTCAGAGTTCCAATGGAATCTATTTCAAACAAATCAGAAGATGGGATTCTTTAATCCTTGTGTGTTCCTGTTTACTGACTTTTCTGAATAGAGTTAATGGAAATGAGATAAAGATTAGGGTGGGGAGGAGTGAACCCTTGGGAAGGTTCTATACTAGAGTTTTTAGACTATTGCAACCAATTGTCGCCATCTTATTGGCTTGGAACAATACAAACTTATTATCTTAAAATTCTAGAAGCCAGAAGCCCTGAACATAAGATATAGGAAGAGAAAATTTGATTTCCTATACCTATTGGTCACCTGTGTTTCTTTGCTACTGTTAACTTCTTCTATTGTTAACATCTGAAGCATGGTACCTTCAATCTAGTCCCCTTTTCTTCTCTTACACTGATCAATTCCCATTCCCCAAACTACACACCACCTCACTCTCACAACAATTCAAGACAATAATCTCGTTTTAAATTCTAACAATCCCAGAAAAGGACTTTCGTTGATTTTTTAGTAGAGGAGTGATGATCTGCCTTGTCAAAGGGACAATTTAGGCTTCTTTTGCTTCCCTTTCTAATGCTTCCTCCTCTCCTGCTGGGTGGTGGGTTAGCAAATCCAAGTTCTTATCTCATCACTTGTTTCTGCAAATCATTTCTGGAACCATTTTTGTTATTCTAGGTCCTCTGGGGAGAAGATGTCAAAATGGGATTCAACATGCACCGAGTCATCTGGAAACATCTAGGAAAATGTCATGTCAGGGAAAATGGAGAGTATGAAGAGTAAGAAGGGTGAGTTTTCAATCCTATGTCATGTATTACCCTGATTAGAGAAAGAACAGGAAAAAAGTCCTAGGATAACTGGTCTCAAGGAAGGTCAACCTGTGATGGCAATGCACAAGTGAAGCTGTCTCTTAAGAATAGTTTTGCTCAAGTATCTTTGTCATATACACATATGAATGAGTCAGGAAAAAAAAGCTTCTGGTAGTCAGAATCTTAGTAAATACAGGTCATTGGGTTTCAGAGTTAAGCAACTGGCAGTGTTGTTTGGTTATTCTTCCTTTACTGAAGGATGTATGTAAATGTTTGCATTAAAAGATAAAAGCTAGACTATAAAATTGTGTTTATAAAGACCAGAGAGATAGTACAGGGAGCAAGGTACTTGACTTGCTTGTGGCATATCCCAGTTTTATTCCTATGATGGCTTGTGGTAAACTGAGTACTACAAAGAGTGATCCCTGAGCACAGAACCAATTACAATTCCTCCAATGTAATTATAATATTCTTACAGCAATTTCAAGTACATAATTGAAATACTGTAGTTGTAGTACTATTGAAAGAGAGCTTTCAACTGCTTGGAAGTTAAAAGAAAGGAAAGAACATAATTATTTTGGACAAGAAAATGTTATTTGGAATGGGCCTTGAAGTTTAATTATTATTTTATTGGATTAGTATTGGTAGAAAAGAGAGTAATTCCTCATGGAGCAAATGATTGAGCACGTATTTTTTTTCTCCTAAATTTAAGCTGAAGAAACATTGGTTTACATCATGAGCTTTAAATAATGATTAAATTTGTATAGCCTAATAGTATTCTACTCGGTAAATCTACCACATATTGAGAATCATTGGGCTCTTGAGCCATTTTCATGTTTAGCTAATGTAAATGGCATGGCAATGAAGATAGGATTGCATAGATACCATTGAATTCTTTCTATAGATACCTAGGAAGGGGTCATATGCTAGTATCATATTAGCATATTAAATCTCCATACTGACTTCTAAAATGTTCTGCCAGATAAGTTTACGTTTTCATGAAAATATTGAAGAGCTGAATGGAGGTGCTCCATTTAAGGTCAAGTTATTGCACTTGAGTGCCATGTGCTCTATCTCTGGCACCACATGCTCCCCTGAGTACCTGAGTGTGGACACTAATGAATGTTCCTTATCTCTGTGAACTAGGTCATTCTTACAGTTGTATAATCTCATTGTAGCTTTGACTTTCATATCTCTGATAAGTGATGATGAGCATTTTTATATATATATTTTATTGAAACACCTTGATTACCTATATGATTGTGTTTGGGTTTCAGTGATGTAAAGAACACCACCATCACCAGTGCAACATTCCCATCACCACTGTCCCAAATCTCCCTCCTCCCCACCCAACCCCCGCCTGTACTCTAGACAGGCTTTCTATTTCCCTCATACATTATCATTATTAGGATAGTTTAAAATGTAGTTATTTCTCTAACTAAACTCATCACTCTTTGTGGTGAGCTTCATGAGGTGAGCTGTAACTTTCAGCTCTTTTCTCTTTTGTGTCTGAAATTTATTACTGCAAGAATGTCTTTCATTTTTTTAAACTCATAGATGAGTGAGACCATTTTGTGTTTCTCTCTCTTTCTCTCTCTCTCTGACTTATTTCACTCAGCATAATAGATTCCATGTACATCCATGTATAGGAAAATTTCATGACTTCATCTCTCCTGACAGCTGTATAATATTCCATTGTGTATATGTACCACAGTTTCTTTAGCCATTCGTCTATTGAAGAGTACCTTAGTTGTTTCCAGAGTCTTGCTATGGTAAATAGTGCTGCAGTGAATATAGGTGTAAGGAAGGGATTTTTGTATTGTATTTTTGTGTTCCTAGGGTATATTCCTAGGAGTGGTATAGCTGGATCTTATGGGAGCTCGATTTCCAGTTTTTGGAGGAATCTCCATATAGCTTTCTATAAAGGATGAACTAGATGGCATTCCCACCAGCAGTGGATAAGAGTTTTCTCTCCACATCCCCGCCAACACTGCTTGTTCTCATTCTTTGTGATGTGTGCCAATCTCTGGGGTGTGAGGTGGTACCTCATAATTGTTTTGATTTGCATCTCCCTGATGATTAGTGATGTGGAGCATTTTTTCATGTGTCTTTTGGCCATTTATATTTCTTCTTTGTCAAAATGTCTGTTCATTTCTTCTTCCCATTTTTTGATGGGATTAGATGTTTTGTTCTTGTAAAGTTCTGTCAGTGCCTTGTATATTTTGGAGAATAGCCCCTTATCTGATGGGTATTGGGTGAATAGTTTCTCCCACTCAGTGGGGGCTCTTGTATCCTGGGCGCTATTTCCTTTGAGGTGCAGAAGCTCCTCAGCTTAATATATTCCCATCTGTTAATCTCTGCTTTCACTTGCTTGGAGAGTGCAGTTTCCACCTTGAAGATGCCTGTAGTCTCAATGTCCTGTAGTGTTTTGCCTACGTGTTGTTCTATATATCTTACAGTTTCGGGTCTGATATCGAGGTCTTTCATCCATTTGGACTTTACCTTTGTACATGATGTTACCTGGGGTTCTAAGTTCAATTTTTTGCAAGTGGCTAGCCAGTTGTGCCAACACCACTTGTTGAAGAGGCTTTCTTTGCTTCATTTAGGATTTCTTGCTCTTTTATCAAAAAATAGGTGATTGTATGTCTGGGGAACATTCTCTGAGTATTCAAGCCTATTCCACTGATATGAGGGCTTGTCTTTATTCCAATACCATGCTGTTTTGATAACTATTGCTTTGTAGTAAAGTTTAAAGTTGGGGAAAGTATTCCTCCCATATTCTTTTCCCCAATGATTGCTTTAGCTATTCTAGGGTGTTTATTGTTTCAAATGAATTTCAAATGTGCCTGATCCACTTCTTTGAAGAATGTCATTAGTATCTTTAGAGGGATCACATTAAATCTGTACAATGCTTTGGGGAGTATTGCCATTTTAATGATGTTAATCCTGCCAATCCATGAGCAGGGTATTTGCTTCCATTTCCTTCTTGGAGAAGTGTTTTATAGTTTTCTTTTTATATGTCCTTCATATTATTAGTCAAGTTGATTCCAAGATATTTGAGTTTGTGTGGCACTGTTGTGAATGGGGTTGTTTTCTTAATGTCCATTTCTTCCTTATTACTATTGGTGTATAGAAAGGCCATTGATTTGTGTGTGTTAATTTTGTAGCCTGCCACCTTGCTATATGAGTCTATTTATTCTAGAAGCTTTTTCGTAGAATCTTTAGAGTTTTCTAAAGTAGAGTATCATGTCATCTGCAAACAGCGAGAGCTTGACTTCTTCCTTTCCTATCTGGATTCTCTTGGTATATTTTTCTTGCCTAATCGCTATAGCAAGTACTTCCAGTGCTATGTTGAATAGGAGTGGTGAGAGGGGACAGCCTTGTCTTTTGCCAGAATTTAGGGGGAAGGCTTTTAGTTTTTCTCCATTTTGGATAATATTTTTCATTGTCTTGTGGTAGATGGCTTTAACTATATTAAGAAAGGTTCCTTTCATTCCCATCTAGCTGAGAGTTTTGATCAAGAATGGGTGTTGGACCTTATCAAATGCTTTCTCTGCATCTATTGATATGATCATGTGATTTTTATTTTTCTTGTTGTTGATGTTGTGTATTATGTTGTTAGATTTATGGATGTTAAACCATCCTTGCATTCCTGGGATGAAACCTACTTGATCGTAGTGGATGATCTTCTTAATGAGGCATTGAATCCTATTTGCCAGGATTTTGTTGAGGATCTTTGCATCTGTGTTCTTCAGCATTATTGGTCTGTAATTTTTTTGGTAGCATCTCTGTCTAGTTTAGGTATCAAGGTGATGTTGGCTTCATAAAAACTATTTGGAAGTGTTCCTTTTTTAATTTCGATTTCATGAGATTTCAGGATTGATAGTAGTTCCTCTTGAAAGGTTTGAAAGAATTCATCAGTGAATCCATCTGGGCCTGGGCTTTTGTTTTTGGGCAGACATTTGATTACTGTCTTAATTTTCTCAATAGTGATGGGGGTGTTTAGATATGCTACATACTCTTCATTCAACCATGGAAGATTATAAGAGTGCAAGAATTTATCCATTTCTTCCAGGTTTTCATTTTGAGTGGCATAGAGTTTCTCAAAGTAGTTTCTGATTACCCTTTGAATCTCTGTCATATCAGTAGTGATCTCTCCTTTTTCATTCCTAATACCAGTTATCAAGTTTCTCTCTCTCTCTCTCTCTCTCTCTCTCTCTCTCTCTCTCTCTCTTTCTTTGTTAGTTTTGCTAGTGCTCTATCAATCTTGTTTATTTTTTCAAAGAACCAACTTCTGCTTTCGTTGATCTTTTGGACTGTCTGGTTTCCACTTCATTGATTTCTGCTCTCAGCTTTGTTATTTCCTTCTGCCTCTCTATTTTTGGGTCCTTTTGTTGAGCACTTTCTAATTCTATGAGCTGCATCATTAAGCTATTCAGGTATGCCCCTTCTTTCCTGATGTGTGATTGCAAAGCTATAAATTTTCCTCTCAGGACTGCTTTTGCTGTGTCCCATAGGTTCTGATAGTTTGTGTCTCTATTGTCATTTGTTTCTAGGAAGGTTTTGACTTCCTCTTTGAAATCTTCTCAGATCCACTGGTTATTCAGTATTAGGCTGTTTAACTTCCAGGTATTAAAGTTTTTCTTCTGTGTTTCTTTGTAATTCACATATAATTTCAAGGCCTTTTGGTCAGCAAAGGTAGCCTGCAAAATTTCTATCCTCTTGATATTATGGAGGTATGTTTTATGTGCTAGCATGTAGTCTATCCTGGAGAATGTCCCATGTACATTAGAGAAGAATGTGTATCCAAGCTTCTGGTGGTGGAGTGTCCTATATATATCTACTAGGCCTCTTTCTTCCATTTCTCTTTTCAGGTCTAGTATATTCTTGTTGGATTTCAGTCTGGTTGACCTATCAAGTGTTGACATGCCGTGTTGAGGTCTCCCACAATTATTGTGTTGTTATTGATATTATTTTTCAGATTTGTCAACAATTGTATGAAATATTTTTGCTGGCCTCTCATTTGGTGCATATATGTTTAGGAGAGTGATTTCTTCTGTTGTACGTATCCCTTGATTAATAAAAAATGTCCAACTTTGTCCCTTATAACTTTCCTGAGTATAAAGTTTGCATCAGATGATGAGCATTTTAGATGCCTATTGGTGTTCTATGTATGCTGCAAACACATCTACTTTTATTTTTAGGATGCTCTTTAGTTTTTCTTCTTGAGTCCTTTTTATGTCTTGGATTTCTATATAATGTGCTTGCTTTTTCGTCATTTAAAAGAATATACTTTTGTTTTCTAGGAAGTTTATATTACTGTGAAGAAGTTTTGTTGTGGTTCCCTATTTATTTTTTTTTTTTCTTTTGGAATTAGTGCTCAATGACATTAGCAACTATCATGGAATCTTTACCTGTGTTTTTATGGTTTCAAGCCTTACATCTAATCTTTAATACTTTTTGATAATTTTATATGTTGTGAGATAGTGTTCTTGTTTCAATATTTTGCAAGTAGGAATCGAATATTTTTCTGCGGAGGTGCACGCATAGCAGGGCTCAGGACATAATACCACATCTGTAATCACGAATCACTGTTGGAAGGGCTCGAGTTGCCAAGGATTGAACTCAGTTAGTTTCTCTACTTTTTTTCTAGCCCAATTTATTTGCTTGTAATTGTTCTTCTCAGGTGTTATTATGTCTTTCTTAATTTTGGGAAATGTATTAGTCTAGGACTTTGTTCATTTCACCTAGATATTGGTTCACAAATGCTTATAATAATCTCTTACAATTCTTTGGATTGTTGTGCTGTCTCCTATAATAACTTCTGTTTTCATTTTATTCCATCTAATAGTAGTTGATCTTTTTAATTTAGACTTTTCTGCCTATTTTATTCATCCCTTTGAACAAATATTGTATAGGGGGACCCGTGCCAACTGGCATAGACCTGAGACACCTACAGCATTTGAAAAACCAGCTCTCTGTTCATTAATTTTTTTAATTCTGAATTTGTTAAATTATACTTTAATGTTTACTGACTCCATCAATCTTAAATTATTTTAGGTGTAAATTATGCAATTTATTTGATACTTTTCTTCTTTCATGATGTAGAACTATATTATTCTCAATTTATTTTTTGTTTGTTTTGTTTTGGGGTTACTCCTGGATCTGAGCTCAGAAATCTCTCCTGGCAGACTCTGGGGACCAAATGGGATGCCAGGAATAGAACCATGGTCTGTCTTGTGTTGGCTGCATGCAAGTCAAATGCCCTGCCACTGTGCTATTGCTCTGGCCTTTGTACTTAAGTTTTTATCCATGCTATTTTTATGTTTACATCTTGTGTTGCCTTATTAATTTCCAGGTATTTTAAATTTATTTTTATTTATCTTATTTTATTAATTGATTAATTAATTTTATTTTCTTATTGACTCAATAATCAGTTGTTGCATATTGATTTGTTTCATGTTTAAAGATTTCTTTTGATATTATTATAGTTACTTTATGTTATTTAGTTTTCAATTAATTATTGATTCTTATGCTGTGCCCCAATGTGTCGCAAATCCTTAAAAATAATCATGTGCATTTTAGAATAATATAAACTCAGTTTTAAGGGAGTAGCCAAAGAGATGTCTCTTTGTCCATTTGGTCTGATTGGCAATTTAAAGTGGTTGTTTTCTTTATATATTATCTGATCTGTCTGTGATGACAGTAGTACAATAAAGTCCTCTAGTACATCATCGTGCTATTTTGTCATTCTTTAGGTCTGTTAATAGTCACTTAAATTATTTCAATGCTTCTTTATTTGGGATATATATACATATATATTTACATTTTAGAGCGCTAAATTTTCTTGACAGGTTTTTCTTTTAATTATTGTAAGATGACTATTTTCATATTTTTTAAGCTTGAAGTTTATTTCATCTGATGTAAGTCTGGTTATTTGTGCATTTTTATGATCATTTACTTGTAAAATTGTTTTCAAGACTTTTATTTTGAGCCTGTGATGATTTTTTTGGATCTCAGGTGCCTTTTTTTTTTTAATAGATAACAGAATATTGTAGTTTGTTTTGTTTATGCAAACTCTATGTGCCTTTTGATTAGTTGAGAAAACATTTAGAGGAATTATTAAAATACATTATTTCTATGTTTGAGGTACACCTGTTATGAGTTGTTCAAGTTATATATATATATATATATATCTTGTTTTCTTTCATGTTAACATTTTCTTGTTCTGAAATTACGTTATGGCTTATACATAAATTCTAAGTTTATACCTTATGTTGAACTTAAAGAAAGTAATACTTAAGTTCATTGTAAAAGCTCTATTATTATTCTCTTCTTCCTTTTTGTTTTATGTTTTCAGTGTCTTTCAAATTTTAGGTGGGACTTCTATTTATTTGACAGAAGTTACTTTGCTATATCCTAAAGGGTTTTTTAGTGAGTCTGGATTTATTTGACTATTTTTTTTCTCTGTAAAGTGAGTCCTCACTTCAACTCTACGAGATAATTTGCCTGGGTTTTTGGTTTGTTTGTTTTGTTTTATTTTTAGGTCACAGCTGGTGGTGCTTAGGACTTATTTTTCTCTCTGCATCATGTATTACTCCTGGCAGGTCGCAGGGGACCATATGGGATTCTGGAAATTGGACTTCAGGTTTGTCTGTGTGAAAGGCAATCATCCTACCACAGTACTACAGCTACAGCTCCTGGAGCCTGATTTCATTCATGAATTTAATTATGTTATATCTTTCCCTTCACCCAAGTAGACATTTTTATGAGAAATCCTACAATGAGTGTATAGGAATTTCTTTATATGTTGCAATTAGCATTTCTCTTGCTGTTTTTGGGAATCTCTTTTCATCAATGATTGTATCAATGTATGATTTTTGGATATATATTGGTTAGAAGTTATTTAACTTCCCAAATTTGGAAATCTCTGTTCCCATAGTTAGGGGAAATTCTTAGTTGACTTTTTTTCTTAGAATAAAATTTTTACCCTCCTTTATCTCCTCTTCTGAAATTCTTATGATACGGACATTGTTCTTTTTGATGTTGCTTCAAGTGTCTCATGCTATTTTAAAAAATTACTTTGCTCATGGTTTTGGAAGTTTTTATAACTAATCTTCCTTGTAATTTATTTGGTTTCAATATAGTCAGTGAATTCTATTGTTGAGCCCTTTTATTGTATTTTAAAATCCAATTACTGCATTCTTTAGTTTTGTGATTTCTTTTTTTTTTTTTTTTTTTGGTTTTTGGGCCACACCCATTTGACGCTCAGGGGTTACTCCTGGCTATGCGCTCAGAAATCGCCCCTGGCTTGGGGGGACCATATGGGACGCCGGGGGATCGAACTGCGGTCCTTCCTTGGCTAGCGCTTGCAAGGCAGACACCTTACCTCCAGCGCCACCTACCCGGCCCAAGTTTTGTGATTTCTATTTGGCCTTTATAATATTTTCTGCATCCTTGTTCAAGTTTTCCTTTTGTTTCACAATTGAGCTTCTAAATTCAATGAATAATCCTTGGATATAGCTGGGATATGACTTCAACAGGTTTTACAAGTCAAATTTTTCCACTCAGGATCACTGAAATATACAGCAGACAGGTACAGAGGTTGCAAATGTGTTTGGCAGATTCAACTTTGATGGAGGACTAGAGGAGGAGGGTTGACTGGTGTTCTACTAGTCAAACAAGTTAAGTTTCAGAGTAACTTCACAGTTTTCCCCAGAAACATTCATTCCAGTGTTTATCCCAGGTGATAAAAAAAATATGAGAATTACTGATTGACTCTGTGATCAAAAGAGAAGTTGTTTCCTGGATCTGTTCTCTGTACCATTCCCAAAATGGTTCCATGATCACAAAACTAGTGATCCTTACCTGAGGCCTTTCAAGCTCTTCCCAATTAGCCTTGCTGAACACAGGGATTGTAGGCACAGTGAGCCTTTCAATAGACTCCATATACAAGCAGGACAACTCACATGTTGAGTGCCACAGGCATAAGGAGGCAATTATAGTGGGCTGTGACCTCTGACCTCACAATAGGCTGGCTGTATTTCTGGAGAGTTAGTCACAGGGCTGCAGTTGCCCTCCAGCTGATTTCATAAGGATGGAACATTCACAGGAGTTCTGACAGTGAGCATATCAGACAATGGCACCTACTTGCTAGATATTTCTACTTTGGGAAATCTGGTGGGTGGGGGCTATTTTCTGGTTGTAGGGGTGGGACTTCCTTGCTAGCAGGCACGTGGGACTAACAGGGCCAATCTTGCTTCTCAGTTAGGAGTCATAGCTGCCAGTTAGCTAAGCTCTTTCTTAGGGGTCAGTGGAGCTCTCATTTTGGATTCTTATCAAAGGTTAGTAAAGATGATTATAATTGGGCATATTTCAAGGTGACTATTAGCAAATTTGTACAAAGATGTATAGATGGTGCCCGGAAGATCTCTAACTCCAAATCATTTCCCACAGCTACCTGCATCTCAGGTAAATGCTGGTTAGTGCTGCTTTGGGTTCTAGAACAAGTGAATCAACTTCCAGGTTTAGTAAGGACCATTTCTTAGCTTTTACTTGTTCTTCGGTTTCTTGCGTGTACTCTCAACACTACAACAGTAAATTGCAAAGTTCGGTGGACAAGTGTTAAGTACAACATCCTCCTCCCCAGATCTCCAGGGAAATGTTTTACACCTTTGTGATCACTTCCAATTGAAAGTGGTGGGTTTCCAGGATGGGGTTTCTTCTTTGGTAAGATTATTCTTTATTATCCTTCTTCTTGGCTTGATGTTAACTTTATTCCTGTGGTATAAGACCTGTTTGTCTAGGTTTTCAGTTAGCTTCCATCCAGGTTAATTCTTATTTGCTAGTTAAATTTCTATGATACTTGGAGGAGGGGGACACTGAACCTCCTTGTTGCTCCATCTTGGTGAGTTGGTATCTTGTAGCTGAGAATTTCAAGAGAATAGTTAAGTATTATGTCTGGAAACTTCAAACAGTCAAATGTATCGGAGAGGTCAAGGGTCCATAAAAAATCATTTACTGATTTGGTGATTGTTAGGATCAAATGTTTATGGGTAGGGGCTGGAAAGATAGCATGGAGATAGGGTGTTTGCCTCGCATGCATTAGGACGGTTGTTCTAATCCCGGCATCCCATAAGGTTCCCCGAGCCTTCCAATAGTGATTTCCAAATGTAGAACCAGGAGGAACCCCTGAGCATTGCCAGGTGTGACCCAAGAAACCAAAAAAAAATGTTTTTGGGTAAGGTTGTGTAGGATGGGTACAGTGAGAAGTATTTAACCTAAATATTTTCCTAAAGATAGGAAAGAAAAGGTCTTCTAAGAAGGAGTTAGTGAATAAGAAAAATTTTTGAATAAAGATAATGTAAAGTCTAAGAGAGAGATAGTCTAATGGGCAACAAACATGGACTTGTCATCATATTTGAAAAGTGCCTAGAAATGTGGGACAGATTTATTAAAATGATCATTCACAGTTTCTGACTTTATTAGGAACAGATGATCAGAGATGTGTAGAAAGAAAAAAACCTGCCCTGTAGTTGGATGGTGAGGGGTGTAAGTTATCTTAAAATTCTATAAACTATAGCCAAAGAGGGGAAAAAGTAAGTGTAAGTCAGTGGCATAATTTATTGGATAACTAAATGCTCTTTTTCTCCTGTGTTGATACAAGTATAAACCAACTACTAACAGTAATTATGCAACCTATGCCATCTTCCGTGGTCTGGCAGTAATCACCTTGAAGACTCATTCATATCTGCATTACCAGGTTATTGTTCAGAAATGAGTGAATACATCTATAAGAACAAGATTCAGGTAATGAAAGTCAGAAAGTACTGGGTACATTATCCATGATAAGCACTGCCAGGCACTGTGGCCTACATTGCTTCAATAATTTTCTATGAGGTTGATATTATTCCCACTTCCGACATGATGAGAATTTATTTAACTGGTCAAGGTCCCATTGCTAGGAAATGGCACAGACACAAGGCAGAGCAGGAAGCTGGAGTGTAGTGGGAGATGTGAGCAGGAGTTTCCCTCACTCAAGGGGACTATGATGTGGGTTCTGAAAAGGCTGCTTTTGATTAACAGTGGGAAGTTGACGGACTTTGTGAATGAAAAGGTACAATTTAGTGGTAAGATAATGAACTTCCAGATGAAGCAGTGAAAATGAGATGATGGAAGTAGTGAGGAGGGCTAGAAGGGCCCCGTAATTGAAGAAGGATGAGGGAATGGAAAGAGAGATCTGTAGGAATGGAAGTGAATAACCAGGATTTAGAATCCATTTTTTCCCCTTTTTTATTTTTTATGCCACTCTCAGATGTCTTCAGGACTCTGCTTGGCACTGCACATAGGACTAACTCCTGGTGGGCCCTGAGAACTATATTAGATTAAACTGGATTAAACACAATTGACTGAGTACAGGCAAGTACCTTACCCACTGTACTGTCCTCTGACCCCAAAGATCCATTTCTTTGCATTTACTTTTAATTTGTTGAGAAACTAGAACAGAGACTATAAAACATCAGAAAATAAAGCTACATAACATATTAGTTATCTATTGCTGCCTAGCAAATAACCCAACATTTAGTGGATTAAAATAACATTATCTTTCATCCACCAGTTTTATGGAAAAGGAATCTGGGAATGACTTAGCTGGTCCCTCCAATGAGGGTATTGTCACAGTCTTCTGTCAAAATAACAAGCCAGTGTGGCCTTCAGTTCAAGGTTTAGCTTGGACATGATCTGTTTTCATGCTCACAATGCAGTTGGCAGAACTCAGATCCTGGCAGGCTGCATAGAACCAAGAGCCTCCGTTCCTTGCCACTTAGTCTTTCTTCTGGTTTTATGAAAATGAGTAAGTGAGAAAGAGCAAGAGAGTTCCAGAAAACTTGAAGTCATAGTCTTTTAGAATTTCAGAAGTAATATCCCACCACTTTTGTTAGTAAGAATTGTCAGTTGGACCAGCCCACACACAGTGTGAGGTGGGGATTACACAAGAGTAAATGTCAGGAGGCAGGGATCACTAGTGGCTATTTTATTATTCTTAGTAGGTTTGTTTTGTTTTACCTGATCCTTTCTCAATTGACATACTGTTTAAGGAAAAGACCTTCAATTGTATGCTTCTCATCTAAATTTATGATTATAGGTTTGAGTAGCTTATAGATTTTTCCATGTCAGCTATACCTTTTTTAAATGTCATTAAATGACTTAATAACAAAACCATTTATAATGCTTCTAGCTCCTAAGTTAAGGTTTGAAACATATTGATGAAGGACAGATAATTTTTTTTCCTATTGTCTTCAGTGCCCCAAGAAGATTAATAATTGTGGTAAGGACCAGTACACATGGACTTCCAAAGGTACACACAAAATAGGTGTGCCAAAAAATACCTTTTGGGTTCTCTAAGTATATGTATAAAGATAGGTATAAAGATAGTTTTAAAGGTCTGTACATCTTTGTGAGAGGTGAATTCAACCAAGGCTATACCTTCTCACAATGCACCCAGAAAGTTTATGGTAAAAGAAGAGTTTCTCAACATCTAGCACTGGGATAATAGACTAGCCAGATACTTGCATCTCTATCTCATAAAATATGCAGCTCAAGCTAAAAAATATAAGAACTTAAACAATTTTGAGAAAAATATTAGGAGTAAATCTTTGTAATCCTGTAGTATGATAAGTTTCTTGGATATAAAACCAAAAGTATATCATCAAAAGAGCAGGTAAATTTTGACTTAATCAAAATAAAATACTTGTGTGCTATAACGGACACATTTAGTAAAATAGCTCACAGATAGGAGAAAAGATTTACAAATATTTAGTTATCAAATGCAGGGGTCCTCAAACTTTTTAAACAGGGGGCTAGTTCACTGTCCCTCAGACCATTGGAGGGTCTAACTATAGTAAAAACAAACCTTATGAACGAGTTCTTATGCACACTGCATATATCTTATTTTGCAATGAAGAAACAAAACAGATACAAATACAATATGCGGCCCGCGGACCATAGTTTGAGGACCACTGAAATAAGGGGTTTGCATATGAATAGAATTCATAAAAGATTAAAAAAATTGACACAATGTAAACATAGACTAAGCATTTGAATAGGTGATAGGTCAATTAATTCATGAAAACAGCCTTATCATCATATGTCATTAAAAATAGAAATTAGAATGCTATCATGGGTTACCATTTCATATAAGCTAGGATAATTATAACAGCAATTTATAAAAATATATTGGTGTACAACTACAGAAGATGGATTAAAACGACAGTGAAGGAACAGAACTTCTAGAACCACAAAGAAAGACGTCATCATAAGCTCCATTCCTTGACCTGTGCAGATAACAAGATCTCTAGATACAGAGGTCTGATATTATCACCCATGATGGAGCAGAAGTCTTCCATACACCACAAAGGCAGCGAAGGGAGAGTAAATGAACATGCAAGGAGTCTATAGTTATTCCTATGACAGTATACTTCAAAGGTGGAGAAATCCTGTATCTCTTAGGCCAAGGGAATTCCCTCTCTAATGTCTCCAATATTTACTGTGACTATGAAGGAAAGGAAAAAAAAAGAAGAAAATATTTTTTTTATTTATTTATCTATTTTTGACGTCTATGTCTTGGTTTGAATATGGAAGTTGTCATCTCCAATTTTATTATTTTTTCTTTTTTCTTTTTTCTTTTTGTGTTCTGTCATGTTTTTATGTCACAACTGTGGCTATTATGGGGTGCTTGTCCTTATTGCTGTAGTGCTTACTGGATTTTTTTATTTGATATTTTCTTATGTATTGTTGTAGTGTTTCACTTTTTTCCTTTTCTCTCTCAAATTGAGGTTGAGAGCCTCTAAAGGACTCCGCCTATTTTTGGCTTATTTGATTTTTACCCCATTTTATTTCTTGGGGGAGGTGAGGGTGGGAAAGAAGGGATGCAAGATGGGGAAGGGGTGGAAGGAGGACAACTTAGGTGATGAGAATTCCCCTGATTCAATGTTAATATGTACCTAAAATATTACTGTGAAAGATATGTAAGCCACTTTGGTCAGAATAAAAATTATAAAAAATATCGGTGTGATAATTAAAATGGTCATATAATGGCTCAAAATAATAATAGACATCTGCAACAAAGCTACTGCCAATATCATTTTCAACTGTGAGAAATGGAAGGTATTTCCTTGGAGATCGGGTACAAGGAACTGATTGTTTTGTATCTCTACTGTTGTCTAATATAATCTTAGAAGTTGTAGAAACAGCAATCAGGAAAAACAAAGAAATGAAAGGAATTCAAATTTAAAAAATGTTTAATTACAACTATTGTTATATGATATGATAATATGCATAGAAAACCCTAAAGAGACTGCTAAAAGCTTTTTGAAATAATAAACCAATACAGAAAAGTAGATGCAAATTCAACCCACAAATGTCTGTCTATTCCTTTATGCAAATAATTTGTGTGAGATCAGAGTCTATTCTATTAAAAATATTATCTGAAAACATTAGGTACATACAAATCAACTTAAAAGATTTTAAATATTACCCCAAGAAACTAAAATATACTCAAGAAAGAGATAGAACTTAGGAATATGTTATGATGTTATGTATGTTTTGTTATGTTATGTTATCTTATGATGTTATGCTTTTATGTTAATTTTCTGGCTTAGAACAATCAATGTCATCAAAATGACCATTCTACCTAAATTATGAAATACAGATTTAATGCAATTCCAATTCAAATCCCCATCACATTCTTCAAAGACTTAGATTAGTCAATAATAAGCTCTGTATTGACCCATAGAACACCCAAAATAGGCTATGCTACACTGGGAACTAGTAAATTGGGATGCATCATTGCTTAACTTAAAAATATACTAGAAACCTGTGTGTGATCTAAACAGCACAATATTGGAATAGGATTGACTTTATGACCAGTGGAATTGAACCAAACACCCAGAGACAAATGTCCAAATCTGTATTCAGTTAATTTTTGACAAAGGAAGTAGGTACATGAAGTTTAGTAGCGACAGCCTCTTTAAAAGATGGTGCTGGGGGTCTAGAGTAGTGGTGCAAGTGGTAGGGTGTTTGCCTTGTATGTGCTATAACCTAGGATGGACCCATGTTCAATCCCTGGCATCCCCTATGGTCTCCCAAGTCAGGAGTTACTCCTGTAACCCCTGAGCGTCACCAAGTGTGGCCCAAAAAACCACACACACACACACACACACACACACACACACACACACACAGATTGTGTTGGAAAAACTGCATAAATAAATGTAAAAATGAAACTGGATCCATATATCACACATTACACAACGGTCAACTAAGTGTAGATCAAAGACCTTGAGATTATACCATAATCCATAAAATACATTGAAGACGTATAAGTAGAATGCCACAAGATTTGAATCTCAAAGTTGTTTTAAAGATAGGGCCCTATTGGTCAGAACAACAACAACAAATTAAATAAATGGGGCCTTATCAGAATAAAAAAAATCTTCACAATTCAAGAAACATGAGCTAAAATTAAAGACACTAAACTGAATAGGAAAAATATTTGTATCCAACACAGCTATAAATGACAAGTACTTGAGATTTATAAAACTCTCACAAAAATCCAAAAGAAGTATCCTCAAACACTATCAAGAATGGGAAGAGGAGGGCCAGAGCTATGGCATAGCCCTAGGGCATTTGCCTTGAATGAGGCTGATCCAGGATGGACCTTGGATTGATCCCCAGCATACCATAAGTTCCCAGAGACAGGAGCTATTTCTGAGTGCATAGCCAGGAGTAACCGCTGAGTGTCACATGGTGTGGCCCAAAATGCCAAAAAACAACAACAACAACAAAAAAAAAACAAAAAAAGAATGAGAAGAGGAAATGAACAGACACTATATTGAGGAAGATAAACAAATGCACTCATCATCACTTACTATCTGGGAAATTAAAATAAGACGGTAACGAGATATCTGACACTAAGAATAACCTATCAAGAGAACTAGGAGATATTTATGTGGTGGTGGTGGAAAGGAATACTCCTTCAGTGCTGTTGGGAATGTTGCCTGGTTATTAACCCCTTTGATAAACAGCATTGAGTTTTCTTAGCAAAGTAAAATTAGAATTATCATATGACCCATGTATTCCATTTCATGGTATCTACTTCCAGGACGTAAATACATTCATTCAAAAGGAGTTATATACACTATTATTCATTGCATCACTCAACACAGTAGGTAGGGTATAAAATCAACCTAGTTGCCCAACCACAAATGAATGGCTGATGAAAGTATGGTATACATATACAATTGAATACTATGAAGTCACAAAGAATGCTACAGTAATGCATTTTGCTGAAATTTGGTTGGAATTGGAAGACACAATATTAAGTAAAGGAAGAAGATGAACACAGATCTCACTTATTTGTGTTAAGTAGAAGAATAATGGTAAATGGGAATATATAATCTCAAGGTGGAGATGTTTATATTACTCTTGGTCTGGGAACATAGTAATGAGAAGCATGGGGAAGGAAAGAAACTGAGGGGGTTAGTAATAACAGAGGGATGGGAAATCTCAGGGGTAAGGTTCAGGGGCCTGAACCCAAACTACAAAAATCAAATGTAAAACTGCCTGTCAAAAAGGCAGACTGGGGAATTGGAGACTAACTTGAGAATAATAGTGGAGGGAAGTTATAATGGTAGTGAGATTGATGATGGATCATTTTACGCCTAAAACTCGGCTAAGAATAACTTTGTAAATCATGCTTCCCAATAATTTTAATAAAAAAATTAAGGCCCAAGGAATGTTGATTTTTATTTCATTTTGTAATTTTCTACAAAATTATTGAAAGACCACATATTACATAATTGATCATAATACATTTGTTTCCAGGTAAGTGGGAGAGAAATTATTTAAGAAGAAAGAAAAATAAAAAAAAGAAAAAAGAGAAAGAAAAGGAAAGAAAAGATAGAAGGAAGGAAGAAAGAAAAAGAATGGATGGAAGGAGGGAAGAAAGAAATTTTTGAAATAAATGGATGAAAGGAAGAAAAAGATAGAAAAAGAAAAAGAAAGGAAGAGGAAGAGGTCGGAGAGATAGCGCAGCAGCGTTTGCCTTGCAAGCAGCCGATCCAGGACCTAAGGTGGTTGGTTCGAATCCCGGTGTCCCATATGGTCCCCCGTGCCTGCCAGGAGCTATTTCTGAGCAGACAGCCAGGAGTAACCCCTGAGCACCGCCGGGGGTGGCCCAAAAACAAAACAAAACAAAAACAAAAAAAAAAAAGAGGAAGAGGAAGAAACAAAAAAGAAAGGATAAATAAAAAAAAACAGCAACAAGAAATTTCTGAAAATTATTGTATCTTGCAGTGAGGTCATTAAGTCATCAGATACTCTTGCTGCTAGTTGATCTTTCTGCTACGTTTGTTTCTGAATTTTAGATGACTTCATGTACAACTTATTTCTGAATAGATATGTTTCTACTAGGATAGTGGTCCAGGAATTCTCAGCACTGTGACTATAAAAGTGAATTTTTGTGTGGTATGTTTTGGCTGCCAGGCCTTCCAGAAGTATGAAAAGGTGATATTGGGGGAGGGTGCCAGCACTCACTTCAAACAAAGTCCTGGTGATGTCAGCCTAAGTACCAGCAAACCTGGAGCTGAGATCAGATTGGTGTCTCTGTAGAGAGCTGTTGATGAGTGAGTGATGAAGCTGGGCCATTGGCAAAACGGAAAATTATGGGTGGTGGGTGTAGCTGGCTTGGCATCAGCAGGGTAGGGGCTTTTTCTGCTGCTCCTCCTGAAACTGCCAACTTTAAGCTGTGTGGTTGTTATACTCATAATTTCTCCTGGCTTGTTTTACATCTCTTTCGAGAATACATTGGGTCTATGGAGATGGCAGGATACAGAGATGGTAATTGTGTTTGCAGGGCCATTGTTCTGCTGCCAGGCCTTCCAGAAGATAGAGAAGGATGCCCGCACTGAACCAAAAATTAATCCTGGTGATATCAACCAAAATATCAGCATAGCTGATCATAGAGAATCATAGTTGAGTGATGAAGTTGGGCATACATACAATTTTTAAAGAAGTGTTGGTGAATATGGAGAGAAATTATACATTTAAACCTTGATGGTGGAACTATTAAAATGTGCAGATGTTTTGGTAATCTGTCAGTTTCTCAAATTAGTATATGTTTTGGCAATTCTATTGCAGGTATATCCCCCAAGGGTTGAGAACATACAGGTACAAAAGAATTTGAAAACAAACATTCATAGGAACATTATCTAGAGTAGCCAAAATGTGAAATAATTCCAAGTTGTCAACTGATGATTGAACAAGCTAAGTGCTTAATAATGTACATAAGCATAGAGATTCTGTTTGGCCATAAAGAGAAAAGCTGATGCATACCTCAGTATTGATGATCCTTAAAGTTATAATTTTTGAAAGGAGCCAGACATAAAGACAATTATTTAAGACCATGCATATAAATACCAAGAGCAGACAAATTCACATAGACAAAAAGAAGATTGGTTAGGTATAAGATGGTGGTTAAGAAATTGGGAATTGGGGCCGGAGAGATAGCATGGAGGTAAGGCGTTTGCCTTTCATGCAGAAGGTCATCGGTTCAAATCCCGGCGTCCCATATGGTCCCCCGAGCCTGCCAGGAGCGATTTCTGAGCATGAAGCCAGGAGTAACCCCTGAGCGCTGCCGGGTGTGACCCAAAAACCAAAAAAAAAAAAAAAAAAAAAAAAAAAAAGAAATTGGGAATTAGTGTTAATGGCTATGATACTCTTTGGTTGAAGAAATTTTCAATTCAGTGGTAGGTACTAATGAATAATTCTTTTGGCTATACCAAGAAGTCCTCAGGGCTCTAAGCTCAGATATCACTCTTGGCAGGCTTGGGGGACCATATGGGATGCTGGAATTGAACCTGGATCTGTCCTGTGTCAGCAAGGCAAATGCCCTACTGCTGTGCTATTACTCTGCCCCCATAATGAATGATTTTCTGATTATGTTCAGAATCACTGAATTATATAAACTAAAACCATCTCTTTCTCTATTTAGTTCTGAATTTTGACAATTTAATACATTGTATTAAAATGTGCTACTATTATGAAGGCACCTATAAAATAACTTGAATCTACTTAAACTATTACTTATTGACACTCTTTTCAATGCTTTTAGTTATGTTGTATCCTCCTCAGTGTATCTAACTTTACCACAAGAATTATCCAAACAACCTAAATGACTATAATGCTAAGAATTGTGGAGTTCCATTTAGCATAAACATGAAGACCAAGACAAGACCCATTATCTGCCACTTCAGCAGTTTGAATTTTTTAATTAACAGCTTATTTCTAATCTGTATGTAATTAGGTTAAATGCTGACACATGTCACATAAAATGGTCTATGAAAAAGTTCAAGTCCTAACACTTCAACCATGACTTCTCAAATTTGTTTTTAAAAATGTACATAATTGTTACTAAGCATCAGAGCAAATATATTTAAGGTTCAAAATACCTTGGCATAATATATTTTAAAGCAAAGATAGTTAATAATACAAATTAAAATGCCCAGAGTATATTGTGACACATGGTAGTGCTTCTTTTTTATTTAGCAATTTTCTTCTAAGTTCAAAACAGCTGGTAGGAGTAGCAAGTAAAAAAATAAAACAGATTTATGGAGCCCACCCAGGGCAATATTTTCATGTAAAATTAAACTTCTACTTGTAGATGAAGCAATGGAGTCCAACAAGATTGCACATTTTCAAGAGCAATCATTGTTGGTCTAAATTATCTGGAAGAAGGGAGCAATTCATATGGTTAGTTGATTACTATGCCTATAACTCACACCAAAATCTGAGAATTTCTGCCAAGCAATAACTAGAATTCAACCAACACTGCAGGCTATCGTCCTATTCAAGGAACTAAAGGAAAACACATAAAAAAATTTTTCCATTGAATCTTGTTTTGTGTTTTAAATTATATAATCCTAAAATTTGTTGCTAATGAATTTTTAGATAATCCTATATACAGTGAATATTAACTTCCACTTTACAATATTTGTATCAACTATAAATAGGTAAGAGAAAGAAGGGCTCTCACTAATAGTTGAATGATGAAAGTGGATGAGCACTGGATTTGGAAACACTTGCAAACTTCAGAGTACTTTTAGACTGAGCAAGAATAATCAATGGATTCTTCTCTAGGAAGAAACTTAAAATATATTGAAAAATGTATTTATGTGTGGATTTAAGAATTCTCCCCACTTGCTCCTCTGTTTTAAGAAAGACAACATTCAGAAGAATCAAGTCACACACACAATTATTGTACCTTGAATGATAGTCAAAGCTAGCACCATTCACAGAAAAGAGATGGGCATTGTACACCTTCAAGTGTGACATTTCCAGAAGGAAATAACATTCCTTATGAAAAAAAAATCTCAATTTAGAAGCATAATTTTATATAATCATACTATATCAAATTGAAATTTCCCATTAAACAAAGAAGAGATCAAAACCATAAAGACAAAAGTTATAATTTTTTTTAGTTTGAGGAGCACAAAAAACCCTAATATATTCCTTGACAGAAAGGATCCCATTAGAGTGGGGACTGGAGAAATGCTACCTATGTCTCATTGTTAGTCAGGTAAAAAAAAAAAAAAACTGAAATACAAATTGGAGATTAGGTCAAATCATTGCTGATATTAATTTTGCCAGATTTTATAACTGCATTTTGGTTATGTAACAAAATATTTCCTTCATTGATAGAAAATAAAAGTTGAGTTATTTATAGGCAAAGTCCATGATATAATTTATTTTAAACTAGTTTAAAAATGGACGAATTATATAGATCTGGATATAACTAATAGCAGCGATAGAAAAGTGAAGTAAAATATAATAGTGGCTAAATCTGAGCAAAGTATATGGGTATTTTTAATATTATTTTTATTTCAAAAATTTATCTATAATGAAGTTAGTTCTAAATAAAAAAGTTAAAAATATACCATGGATCTGGGAAAATTTTCTTTCCCTTGGCATAAAGTGGCTTGCTTGAGAACTCAGCAAATGAATCCCTTGACTTGGGAAATCTACAACTGGTGCTTTTCAAACATGAGTTTGTAAATTAAGGTTTGTATGCAAGTTCAGGTTAATGTCAAAAGGAAAAGGAAAAAGTATAATTTTATTTCTATTTAGGAGCTATTTGGTTACAAGAAAAACAAATCCATGTTAATAGAAAGGAAATTTGGTATAAGGAGCCAAGAGAATTTATGTGAACACACTGTAGAGAAAATACTGCTGGCCTCATGGGAACTCTTAAGATGTCAGACTCCTCTTTCTCCTTTTGTCTGCCTTTGCCTAGCTTCCTTCTCTCAGACTTTCTTTTTGTGTCTCTTTATCTATCTCTGTCTCCATTCTTTCTATGCGTCTTTTTTTTTCTCTCTCATATAATCATTTGTGTACTGAAATGTAGGATGACTAAACACAAAAGTAAGCTACTACAACTTCAGGAAAAGGTATTGAGAGCTGGACTATTTAGGCACCACAGAGATTTTACTTTTAGGTTGAAGTGAAAGTAACACTGACCAATGGATTTGATTTATATTCAATGGATAATCTGAGGTTTAATTATAATGCTATTGAGTATATATTTTTTTGACTATTTAGATATTTTTTCTTGTAGGCAGCAGAATATTGGATTCAGCTTTTTGATCCATTTTGCTACTCTATGTATCTTAACTGTTGCATTTAGTCCATTGATGTTGAGAGATAACTGTCTTGGGATTTAGTGTCAATTAATTATATAATTAATTTGATTCACTGTGATAATTTATCATAAGGCTATGGAATTTTGAGACATTTAAAATTTTAAAATAGTAACATGTTTAGAATTGGATTTTATAAAAATCCTTTGACAGGGGCAGAGTGATAATACAATGGGTAGGACACTTGCAAGCCTTTGCACTTAGATAAACCTGAGTTTGATATCTGGCATTCCATATGGTCACCAAAAAACTAGTATCTCTAGTACTAACTCCTGAGTGCAGATCTAGGAGTAATCCCTGACGACTGCCATCTGTAGCCCTAAAACATAACAAAAAACCCCTTGACATAGCATGGTAGAAGTACTTTAGAGGAGAGGGTGGTTGTGAGATATTGAGATGCTATTCTTTTACTGTTCAAGCAGTTATGTAATTTGAATTGGGATAGTGCAGCAGAGGAGGAGAGAAAAGTTTGGATGGAACATCATTTTAGGATCATTTTTTAACTTTATGACTCATAGTTGGTATGAAACCAATCTCAGTTCCCACCTTGGAACCACATGTTCCCTTGAGCATCAATTGGTGCTACCATAGTCCTGTAGGACCTCTGAGCATTACTCTGAGTATCCCTGGAGGCCCCTGAGTACCACGTGAGTGGTTTTGGTAAACTCTACAGAGTCAAAGAAATATCAAATCCTTAAGTTCGTGCATTGAGCCTCCAGCATGCTTGGTCAGTAATCATTCAGAAAGCCATTCATCTGATCAAGCAAAAGTAGCCTTTAATGTGAGAAATAAAAATACAACCAGAAGCAAAATTAAGGATATTCTGGGTTGGGATTATGGCTTAATGATAAAGCTCATTCTTTGCAGTGGTATTGGGCTCAGTCCTTGGTACTGAAAAAATAAAATAAAGCATTTGTCATGTAGGAGATTAAGTAAAAATGGTAGACAGATACATGCCTTTTATATTGGTGGCCCTGGGTTCTATCCCTTGCCTTATTTGGGTCTATGAGTACCCAAAATCCACTAAAGTAAAACAACCCAAAATCTACATTTCTTTACCCAGGAAATGAATCAAAAAGGAGTGCATGTTTTGTATGCAGGAACCTAGGTTTATTGTCTGACAGTAGATGGTCCCTTCCAAGAATCACCAGAATGGCTCCTGATCACTAATCATAAATTAATCCCAACTAACTGTTTGGAGTAGCCACCAAAATTAGAATTTGATTGACAAGTTTGGATGTTGGAGTCAGTTTTGTATTTTTTTTTTTTTGAAAATACCTCAAAGTGCTCAAGGTTTATTGCTGGCTTTGTGCTCAGGAATCACTCCTGCAGGCTCAGGATACCAGGCTCAGGTGCTGGGGATTCAATCCTGGTTGGATGCTTGCAAGGCAAACACCTACCTACAGTACTATCTCTTAGGCCAGGCGTTGGGTTTAATCTAAAAAAGTTTATATTTATTTCCTAGTTTTCCAGTAGTGAATGATATAGTTCTTGATGGAGACTTAAAGAACTAGAAAGGTTGTAATTTTCAGGGTATGCAATGTATATAGGTGGTGTTAGTTTTAGAAATCAAAAAGACACAAATGGAGTTTCTGCTTTTCTAGGCCTATGCAATTTGGACCTTGAGGCCTTGATGATAGAGTAAAAGTATATATATATATTGTCAATGGTATATATAACATATAACAATATTATAACATTGTTATATAATATACAAAATATTATACTATATAATATATAGTAAAATATGATATTATGTTATCATATTACATTAAAATACATTATAAGATTATTATTGAGAAAAGTGTGTTTGCTACAAAAGGCCATATCAATTTATGCAGTAACTTCGTGAGAAGGGCAAAAGGTAGACGAAAGGAGCTATTTGGACCAAACATATCTGAAGAGCTCTAACATTTAGGTAACAGAGGAAGGGTGATGGGAGAATCTCCAGCAGAAGATAGAAATAGAGATGTAGGTGGAAAATCAGTAGCCAAAGTCTGTCATCTTTCTGGTTTTCATGACAATGACAGGGCCTTTGGTCTTATATCCTTATTATAAATCAGTCAAGCTGCAGATCTTCCAAGTTTCATGTATGGTCATGGTGGTAATAGGTGATGGAGCTGGAACTCTAAACTTTTTATGTTAAGCATTGTCCCATTGATTCATTCAACAACACATGTCAACTTCATCTTCTACATAATGGATACTAGAGACAAGATGATGAATTAAAGCCAGATAGTAGAATTCCATGCTTATTAACTTATAATTTGGTACAAATTAAAATGTATCAGAAGTGTGGATTGAGTAAACTAGACCACTTGTTTCTATTGCCACAGAGCATATCACTACAAATTTATGGTGTGTAACAAAATGCATCTACTCTATCATGGTTCTGAAGCAAAAGATTGAGCTGAACTGATGCAGAGTCTGCAGAGCATGTCCAAAGACTGAATTCAAGGATGATCTGGACTCTCTTTGAGACTTCAAGTAAGACTCCATCTTCAATTTCATTCTGATTAGTAAAAGGCAAAACTCACTTTCCTGTTACTGCAAGAAAAATCTCTTTGAGTTTTGGGGAGTTGTTAGTCAAGGGCCCTTTTTAACTCCTGGAGATCTTTGAAATCTCATTGTCCTGGACTTTCTCATGCCTCCCCTTTACAACTTCACCAAATAATCCTTCCAGATTTTTCACCAAGTCCCCCACATAGAATTCTCCTCAAACTCTCAATGAAGCTTTTTTAATGGCTTTTTTTAGGCTTGCCTGGGTAATTGGTCCTTGGTTATAGAATTTATCAGAATCACAAAATATTACTAACCATAGTCTTTTGTTCACCACTCACAAAGAAGTAGATCGTATTGAGATATTTTTTGGGGGGGTGAGTGAAGCCACTTATTTATCATGCAGTTGAGTTCAGTATCATACTGACTTTTGATATAGTCACAAGTTATTTCTGTGCAGGGCTGGGAATAGCCCACTGGTTGGTGCTCAACACTTTCTTAATTCCCCAAAGGTAGAGATCTTTAATTCTCTGCCCTCTAAAATAAACAAACAGAACACCTCCTTTTTTGGTCAGAGATTGCAGCTCAGAGATATAGTACAAACCTTGCATGAGCAAGGGCCTGGGTTTGATCCCAGCACTGAAAAACTACCAGGTAACCCAGCAAAATAAAATAAACAACACACAAATCAAAAAAATGAGCTGAGGCAAAAACATATCAGTGTTGAAAGGCAAGAATGCATGGATTGCACTGACTTGACTATTAGAGAATCAATCTTTTCTGAGAAAGAGCTGGGTCTCTTTGGAAAATCAGCTTCCCAAGTGGAAACATAGAAGACAGTTTTGCAGCAAACCACGAGTCCTTTCTTTGCTTCTCTGAGATTCCACAGAGGGAAAACTCAGCTGCCCTTCTGGAAAGAGATTGCTCTAGCCTGCATGGAAGGCCACCCAGGAAGGAGCATGCTCATGTAGGAATCTGAAGAAAGTGCAGGGAGCATAGCATTGGGGCTTCTATAGCAGCTGCTTCACTGCCTCTCCCAGAGAGATCAAGACACGCGGCTCCCTGGAGAGAGCTAGTGAGGGAACCCAGGATGCTAGTGATTAAGGGGAAAATAATGCTCTGGGGATGAGCAACAGCAGGGCCATCCTCCTGCCTAACCTCCCAGTGCGTTTTCGCCTGCTGCTTTTCAAATAGCAGCAGGATGGCTTTATTTTCTGAGAAAGCAAAGGGAGACAGGGATATGGACCAGGCAATGAAGAGGGTTGCCAGCCTGGGAATCTGGAGAAGGGATGCTTAGCTTTCACAATCGAAAAGGTCAGAGAATCATCAGAGAAAATGGATGGAAAAATCTGTGACAATCTTGCTAGGAGCTATAAAATTACAAGCAGACCAGGCGTGCTTACTCAAGGACCCCAAACCGAGTGGAGTCTTGATTTCTGTGTTGTCATGAAATCCCTGGAATCAGCTTTGGTGTTAAAAGAAAACAAAACAACAGTCATATGCTTCTCTTTTTCCTCCTCCTCCCTTTCCTTTTCTCCTTCTCTTTCTCTTTCTCCTCCTCTGCCTTCTCCTCCTTGTTGTTGTTCTCCTCCTCCTTCTCTCCCTTCTTCCTCTTTTTCTTGCTCTTCTCCTTTGCTTTTTTTCACTACTTATTCTCCCCCTTCCTCCTTCACCTCCTCTTCTTGATCATTCTTCTCCTCCCCCACTTCTCTTCTGCCTTCTTTTTCTTTCTTTTTCTCTCTTTTAAGCTAGTTTAAACCACTAACGAAGTACTTTGTTATTATGTTGTTATGTCTTTTTTCCCACAAAAGAGAATCAGCAGCATTCCCAAAGCTCTGCAAAAAACAGGGGGAAAAAAATCATCAGATGAGGCCACCTGGAATTGAAGCATTTTGTAATATCAGTGCACCTAAATTGATTCATATCAATTTGAGCACTATTATTTGAGCATTCTTAGCCAAGTTGATTTCTCTTGTGAGCCCTATAGATTTTTGATATCTCAGCTACAATATAGAAATGGAAGAGCAATGTCTATACTGTTTAATAGAATCCACATAGGGTATGTTTTCAATAAATAATGAAATGCAAGCTGTCTTGGATCTACAAGCTGTCTTGTAGGTGATATTTCCTCCTATGATCTTGGTTGACTTCTCAAAAACTGGCAAAGCCTATATCCCACAATAAAGATTAGCAAGGCAACTTTTGTTTTCCACTTGCCTTAGAAATGGGCATCAGACCCAATTCTGTTCTGAACTTCTGCCATCACTTGCAAACTCTAAGAAGAGATCACAATCTGAAAAAGAAGGAAAAATAGAGAAGAAAGCACAGATTTCCTGACACCAAAGAACTGTAAATGAATCCTAGAGCTTCTTTGATGTGCATTGAATTAACTGTGCTTTGCAATAAGCAAATCTTAATTATTAGCAATTTCAGACAAAGAATGAGTTTGTTGCTCCTATGTTGTGTGCGTTTTGATTGTTAAAGGAACTTACTTCATGCCTTCACTAATTAGGATATACACATATATTTCTACACATATATTTCTTTATTTTCCTTTCTCCAAGATTTTTTAAGGCATATTTGTCATTTTTCATGAGTCTACTCCTCAAATCCTAATGTTTTTGATATCTCATGTTCATGTATTGTCCTCATAAGACTTATCTATGAGACAGCCTCAGCTTTCCAAATGCTCAAGGAAAATCGTATCTCAGTAATTAGAGATTTAATTTCTTTCTCGTTCTCTTCTTCCATTTTCTCTTGTCCATCAACCCCATTAATTGAACGTACATAAAGATTCCAAGGTTACAGACTTGGACCTGACCTCTCCATTGACCTGGACAAATGAATGGACTGTTTCTTTCCATCATAAACCTGTGCTGATTACTGAAAAATACCTTTTCTTCTGGTCTTCAAAGTCTCTTTCAATATTGTTCTCTGCTCTGTGAGACTATGGAATCTTTGCTAAGGCTGAAGTCTTTGTGCCTTGGGGATTAAGATTACCAAGCACTGTAGTCTGTCCTAGCCTGAGAACTTTGGAGGAATGCAAATTCAGATGAAAGCACTCCATAAACATGATTATTTGACAGCATGATAAAGTATTGCTGAATGATTACTACAGGAGAAGCAAATACAGTGATAGAAAGTAATATGAATCTTTTAGCTCTTTAACCATAATTCTTAGATGAAATCATGTTGGAAGTATCTATAAGTTTTTATTTTGGGGGGGGGTCACACCGGCAGCGCTCAGAGGTTACTCCTGGATTTACGCTCTATGCTCAGAAATCACTCCTGGCAGGCTCGTCGTGCATATGGGATGCCGAGATTTGAACCACTATCCTTCTACACGCAAGGCAAATGCCTTACCTCCATGCTATCTCTTCAGGCCCCAGTATCTACAAGTTTTACTTCTATAGCATGCATTTGCTGAGTTCAATTTAATAAGACTGACTTGTGATTAGTCCCAGTATTTTGTATTTGCAAAACACTGAGAGATTTTTAGTTAAAGAACTATTAATGAGCATATAATTTTTGGGGGGTTTTGGGTCACACCTGGCAGTGCTCAGAGGTTACTCTTGGCTCCATGCTCAGAAATCACCCCCAGCAGGCTCGGGGGACCATATGGGATGCCAGGATTCGAACCACCGTCTTCCATGCAAGGCGAATGCCTTACCACTGTGCTATCTCTTCGGCCCCTGAGCATATAATTTTTAAAGACTTTATTTAGTCACCATAGATTACAAAGGTTTAGGGCATGCAAAGATTCAACACCAATCCCATCACCAATATTCACTCTCTTCTACCAATGTCCCTCCCCCCACATTTCTCTCCCACCTCCCAGCTTCAAAGCACTCTTCAAAGTATTAATATTATAGAAACAATAAATATTAAGGAGCTATTATAAATTAGAAAAGACTAAGGAGAATGCTAACTAAAAAGTGAAATCCT
This sequence comes from Suncus etruscus, assembly GCF_024139225.1. Lineage (NCBI taxonomy): Eukaryota > Metazoa > Chordata > Mammalia > Eulipotyphla > Soricidae > Suncus > Suncus etruscus. The sequence goes on from NC_064848.1 coordinate 199,486,379, forward strand.
TAGTTCACGCCCTAAAAAAAAGAAAAAAAGGGAAACACTGCCATTTGAATATGACCTGACATTTAGTAAAAGCATTGCTCTACTATTGATTCCTAGATTTTGATCACTGATTGCAGATATTTGAGATGTTAACATTGGGAAATTTAAGAAGACTTACAGAAGGAAAATATCTGCTCTTTCTCCAACTTGTTGTCAAGTATGAAATTGTTTCAGGTACAAAGGTCAAAAGGTAAAGACATATGGCAAGGAGATTGGAATGAAGTAGAGTGATTTTCATTGACTATAGAAATGAGGAATCCTCATTGTCAACTAGTCTATATTTGTAAAACATCTGTTAACATAAACAGAGCTTTAGCAAATGCTTTCATGCCTTAATAAAAGATGACTATTTAGGAAAAGAAGACTTTAAAATATTGATTTGTAAAGCTCTTGAGTGGAGAAAAATCAACAAATTATATGGAGGAACACTGTCATCACATTTGTGTAAAACATGATCTGTATATATATATATATATTTAAATTTTTATAGTGAAATATTTGAAAGTAAACACAGAAATTGCAATGTGTGATTGGCTTTGAAAACAATAGGCAGTGTTGTATATATAATTTTCCACTATATTTTTCTATATAAAGTTGGTATTTCTTATAGCATGAATGTGCTTTGTCCTTATCATAGGTAAAATATTCATGAAAAGTTGGGAAGTAAGAGCCACATCCATTCCTCACCTCTGTTGCTTTGTAAGATCACTCACCCTTTGGGAATTTCATGGTTTTCTTCTGAAAGAGCAAATGCTTTCTTGTGTCTGAGGTGAAGTAGTTCAGTTTATGCAAACACTCTCCAGAAGTGACTCTGCTTTTCTAGGGTGTCTTACAATAGAGTTTATGATGCTGACATGTCTTAGTGCTACTACTGCTTTGAACCTGGGTCACTGGACTAACATGTATGTGCTAGGTTCCTCCTGAGAAAAGAACCCTGTTACCTTGAAGCTCATGAATACCTTGGGAGTCTACCTAAATTCTGTATCTCCTTCAACTTTAATTCACTCACATTTTCATCCATTTGTCTAAACTTTTAGCAAGGGTTCATGTTTAATATGAAATATATACATCTTAAATTAACAGCGATACTTACGTACATTTGTTCTCAACTTATTGCACCCAATATTGCATAAGCAACTTTTTGTTTGAAGAGAGAGAAATTTAATAGAAACAAACTAAGCAAACATATTGAAAATGGACAAATATGTGCCCTCTCTGATCTGTGATAAACTGTATTTTTTGTTTGTTTGTTTTGTTTGTTTGTTTTTTTGGGCCACACCCATTTGATGCTCAGGGGTTACCCCTGGCTAAGCACTCAGAAATTGCCCCTGGCTTGGGGGGACCATATGGGACGTCGGGGGATCAAACCGCAGTCTGATCCTTGGCTAACGCTTGCAAGGCAGACACCTTACCTCTAGCGCCACCTCACTGGCCCCAAACTGTATTTTTAAAGGATGATTTTAATCGAATTAGGAGTTGCTATGAGCTCTCTCTCTCTCTCTCTCTCTCTCTCTCTCTCTCTCTCTCTCTCTCTCTCTCTCTCTCACACACACACACACACACACAGTAAAAATCTCACCAAAGTTCACTGCTATGGTATTGGTTATCACATATTGGTGCCAGAGTTCTTTGATGTTAGAACCTCAGGACATCAGTATACTCAGTATTGTCTCTGTGTAGTGAGCAAGAATTAGCAACACAAGATTTCTTATAACATTAGTATGAAGAGGATTTTACGAGCACTTCATCTTAATGTAAAAATTCTAACCATAACTATAAAAAAACAAAGCTTTTCTTGCAATTCTGTTAATCTTTTTTAATACTGCTTTTCTGTCTTACAAGAATTTGATTTCAATCTAGTAAAACCAATGTAGTTATGCCAACTTTTTTGGGAGGGTATTCTGGTCTTCATTTTATAAAAATACGCAAGCATGAAGAACAATAGTAAGCTATGCAAAAACAAAAGTCATCCTTTATTTAATGTCCATCATATTCTACTGCATTTTTCTAGGATAATACTCCTGTATGTGTCATAGGAAAGTTTCTTCCACTGCACTTTTCATCACTTTTCGGATAAAAGATATAGGAATCTTAGGTAGGTATCTTTTGAATTTGGAATAAAAATATTTTCAGGCAGGGCATATAAGTCAAAATAAAAGGGGTTTAACTAAAAATAAGAAAGTTATTTCTATGTGAATGACACTGGAAATGAATGGATCAGCAAAGCTAAGACAGATACAGGTATCTTTCTGTTCCTTCATATTTATTTATTTATTTATTTATTTATTTATTTATTTATTTATTTATTTATTTATTTATTTATGTCTTGGGGCCACATCCAGTGATGCTCAGGGATTACTTCTGGCTATGCACTCAGAAATCACTCCTGGCTTGGGGGACCATATGGGTTGCTGGGGGATCGAAATGCTGTCCATCTTAGGTCAGCCAGTGAGTGCAAGGCAGACACCCTACCGCTTGTGCCACTACTCCAGCCCCGTTCCTTCTTTTTTAGTATGTGAACTTCCTTTTTTAGGCAATAGATTGGAGGATGAGATAAGCAAAGAACACAGCAAAGAATTCATAGCAGCCTCTTTGCATTGTTCAAAATTAGCTTTATCCAAATCTAACTGATATCATGAAACCTGCATGTATTTCTTGGAGGGGCTGGGGCTAAAGGTCGAAACCTCACACCCAAAAAGTAAGTGCTCAACTGTTGATCTTCCATTCTAACCAAAAAGTAGTCACCAGTAATGGATACATTTGATGTCTTCTTATATGGGCAAACTTCGGGGGTACTGTCACCAAAATCAAGGTCATAAATAAAACCATCATCTCAAGAAATTTCTTTTTTATTGGTGTTTGTTTTCATTGATAAATACATGATTTTATTAACTGTAAATACTGAGTTAGGCATAGTGTTATTTCTTTTGCTGTATATGGAATCAAAAGCAAATTTTAGGAGGGCTTATCATCTATTTTGGTAGCTTCATTAGCATACTTCATCTGTAATGACAATCCCTAAAAAATAGACTTTATATCTGTCTTTTAAATTGCTAAACGGCATCTATTTTATCTGAGATTCTGCTCTTTATATCCAGGTATGCAATGTGATAAAATTGTTAAAAAGGGAAGTGCCATAATAATCATAAGAAAAATGACCTCATAAGGATAAACGGAGGATTCGTTCTTATAAGATAAAATGTACATAGTATCCAGTAATGAGAAACTCACTCAAATCAGTATTGCAGATACAAATTAAAATGAAATTCAATTTAGATTTCCTCTTGCACATCTGCAAACTGGGAAGAGGAATCATTACATTTTTCCTGAGCTGGTCAATAAATTTAATGATTAGAAAAATTAGAAAAAGTTTTTTTCTAAGCAGCTGTAAGTTAGTGATTAACTTGACCTTTGAAAACATACTTTAGGTCCTTTCTTCTCACCTTTTCACCTGTGACCTGTGCTGCATTCTTTGGGACATGGAGTAACCTGCCTTTCAAAAGAGGTCTACAGCTTCCCAGTGCAGGAGGGTCTTTAGATCTTGACCATTAACTGAGAGGGTCTCATCACCCTTCTGGAGCATCCCATCCAGAGTAATAGCCCTGTTTTCTTTGATGCTGCTGACATAGATACCGCAGTCATTGGAGATCTGTCTCACTGGATATCTTGAAGCCCAGTTTTGAAGGTCTCCGGGTCAGATTGATCTCCTTCTCTCTGACCATTGAGTCCACCCTTCTGTTCATGTTTCACAGGCTCCCACCTCAAATTTCTTTCTACTTTTTTTCTTTCAATGCAGTAAGAGAAATTAAAATATCTGCCCTTTTAACTTTTGAAACACTCAATTCCACTTTGTTAACTCCAAGTACTGTGGTTTCCAGGCATTCTCTAGAACCTAGTCAGACATCCTACTTGCAGAAAGTGACTTGTATATATCCTTTAAAAGATAGCACCATGACCAACTGCTTCAGCTCAGCCAGGTTCAATCTAAGTGGTCTATGTCTATCAAAAGTTCTATACTTGGTACCAGAAAAAATAGTACAGTGACAGTGGATAGTTGCCTTGCATGTGGCTAACCAGGGTTCAATTCCCCACACTCTAGTCTACATGCTCCTTCAAGCACTGCCATGAACGAACCCTCAACATAGAGCCCAGAGTGAGTCCTTAACTCTGCCAGGTGTGGACCCCAAATCAATAAAGTAAATAAAAGTTCTTTGATTATTAAAGAAGAGTAGGATTGATGAAATAGGGCCATAACATAATAGACAATTGAATGAATAATTTAGGATGAAAGCCAGGGGGATAAAATAAGTAATTTATTGAGAACTGACTATGGCATATTTTAAACCATGTTAGTATCTGATAATTTAGGTGACTGGAGAGTTTCAGAAACCTTTACTGACTGCCCAAGTCCAGGATATATCTCCTTTCCATCTCCACTAGGCTTTCCTCTGGGTAGTATTATAGATTTCTTCTAATTGACAACTTTTGTAGAAGTCATCCTAGAAGTACTTAGAAAATAACCTACCATTTCAGCACCTTTCATTCAAGAAGTTAGTATATTGGTCATCAACTGGAATAAGTAAATGTCAACTCTAAATTCTTGAGTTTCCATTAAGAACTAGGATGCATAGTCTCATAGCAACTCCCTTTTTTATTTTATGGAAACTTATCACCTATATTAGAAATCTGAATATACAAACATTTTTCCACAATTAAAAGTTGCCCATGATTGAGTTTCAGTCATATAATATCCAACACCAGTGCACCAGTGCACCCTCCTCAGTGCTCATTTCCGGCCACTAATGTCCTGTTTCCTCTCCCCTCTGCCCTACCCTTCCATTGCCTCCCCTCTTCCTCCTCCCATCCTTCTCTCTTTTTTTAATACTGTGCTTTGCAATACTGTTACTGAAGGGGTATCATGCATATCATTTTATCTTCTTTAGCACCTAGTTTTTGTCCAGAGTTATCATTTCCCACTATCATTATTATAGTGCTCTTTTCTCTGCCCTAAGTGCACTCCAGCTCTCTGTGGCTCAATGAAAAACTCATGACATATCTCTTACGAAAACTCTTTATTTTCTTTTCCTCTCTCATCACCATTTCCTGGTCTTTCCCCATCATATTTTTGAAAATCAATAGACAAGCACTGAAGTGCTTATCTCATAATCTGTATTTAGGGACTTCTAGCTAAGAAAAGCCCAGACAAAGTGCAAAACACAACCATAAACTCTGCCTAGTATATTAAAGTTCTTTGCGCTTGTTTGCTATAGAAAAACTGCGTTGGCCTATTACTTTTTCAAAACAATATCTGAGTCAGATCAGAGAGTGCTTCTCATCAAAGGATAAACATCATTTTAAATTAAGATGCTCTTCCAAAATTTTGAGTGTAGATAAATACTACCTTAGAGCTAAGAAGGTCATAGCCATTTCTCCTTCCTTCTTGTTGCTATGTCAATTTCCATCTTAAAAATAAGAAAACAGTAAGAAATGATATTGAAATATATGAAGTGTACAAAAATATTAGCAGTCACTTTTAAGACATTGAAAATCTTGATTTTACATTAAATTACTTGCATTCGATGAATGAGATCTAGAAAAAAAGACTGACTTCTCAGACTCGTGTTTGCAACAAGAGTGAAAGGCATAACTAATATGTGAGCTAAAAGACTCAGGTTTCAAATATCTTGACATTTTTAATTTAGGCCAAAAAATTATAGCGCAAGTATAGGATGTGGGAGCCCTGGCTAGACAGTAGTTGACCACAAATTTTATATGAGCCAGCAGTGTGATGTGGTTATTTTAATGCAATGTCCAGCATCATTCTAAGAAGACTTCTGACCAGAACATGGGTGTACTGCTCCTTGGTCAGATCAAACGGGTCCGTTGGAAGAACCAACATTTAAGGAGAGATTTTGCTGAAGTAAGAAGCTACCAGGGGATGTTCAGAATGGGAAAATGTCTGGGAGGCCCTATTATGTCAGGAATATTTAGGTGGGTCTGGGACATAGAATATAGCCCTTTAGAATGTCATTGTGTGTCTCCTGGGTCTGAACTGAAATCTGCCTCTTCTACTTCATAGTCTAATGATCTTAGAGAGGACAGTTTCCTTTACTTTAAAATTAGGACACTAATAAATTCCATTATACAATGGATTAGGCTCAAGTAGGAAATTATAAGCAAAGAACTTGATGTAATCTAGGCAAAGAGTGGCTTTATCTTTTTATTTTTTCCTTCTAAACATTTGGAGGGTTATCCTATACAGGATTAGTATTTTCAAGGTTGTCCCTCACAAGCCTATTAGGACAAATAGGTAGGAGTTACAAAGGGAAATATTTATTTAAATATTTAGGGTAGCCTGCTAATTCAATTGTCTTACAAAATAGAGATATCTAAGAAATCTGATATTTAGTAAGTAGCTGAAAATTTTCTCACCATGGCTTATTCTCAGTGAAATGTCAATAAAAAGAATACTAAGAGAGTACCTCATCCTAGTGAAAATGGCTTATGTAGTAAAAATGGGTCAAAGCAGAACTATTGCAGAAATGTGGAGGTAAAAGAATACTCATTAAGTATGAATAAGAATATAAATGGGCTCAAGCTGCATGAAAAATAGATGAGAGATTTCTCAAAAAATAAACAAAACTAAACAAAAAAAACAGTGTCCTACCATATAAGCCAGCCATTCCACTGTTATGTGTCTACCTTATTTCAAAATAATTTGAAAATATAAATTTACATGCTTTGTTGTGCTATTTATAATAGGCAAGCTCTGTTATAACCCAGCCTAAAAAGAGATGAGTAGATAAAGAAGTTCTGGTCTGAACATTACTCAGCTATAAAAAGGAGGAAATTTTGTAGTTTGATGCAATATGGATGGAATTAAAGAGTTATGGTAAACAAAATAAGCGAGAAAGAGAAAGGTCAACACCATATGATTTTATTCATGCATTGTACACAGAAACGAATCCAGAAAACCAACACTGTCCTAATGAAATCAAATGAAACGTTTTCATTGGCTTGAATTAATATTATGGGGGTGGGTGGGACTTGGACAAGAAGGGTCTAATGGATGGACAGTGGTGGAGTAGAAATATTGGCTCTTGGGTGGTGGGTATTGTTTGGTAACATTGTATATTCTTTTTTCTTATTAATATCTTTATTTAAACACCTTGATTACAAATATGATTGCAGTTGGGTTACAGTCATGTAAAGAACACCTACCTTCACCAGTGCAACGTTCCCATCACCAATGTTCTAAATCTCCTTCCTCCCCACCTCACTCCCACCTGTACTCTAGACAGCCTTTCTACTTACCTCATTCATTCACTTTAACATTGTATATTCTTAAAGCAAAAACATTTGTACTCTCAAAAACTAGAGTTACCTCGATTAGAAAAAAAAGATGCAAAAAGTTTATATATCTAATTGTAACTTAAGTTTTAGTAAGTTGTAGATTAATAAGGTACATCCAGAGAAAAAATATATAGCCTCTTTCCAGAATTCTGGATTAATATAGCAACTTGTGGTTAGCAGATAACTCAAACACTAATGTTTAAAGCAGAAGTTTTATTGTTTTTATTATTTTTGTTGTGGCTTTGTTTATTTTTTGATTTTGTGACAGACCAATAGTGTTCAGGGTTTATTCCTGGCTTTGATTGGACTTCGTTTACCATTCAAGCTTTGCCTTTCTCAGTTCAACCCTTCATTATTCAGTCCCATGACCTCTCCACTTCAATGTTTGAGGCCAACTTGAGTCACAACTTGAGTCCCAGGAATCACTTCGGGAGAGGGGGGTCTGAAAGGGGATAACACAAGTTGCCAGAGATTCAACCCAGGTAGTCTGCATGCAAAGCACATGCCCTGTGTGCTGTACTATGTCTCTGACTACCTAAAACAGATCCTGAGTTACCTACATTGCCTTGTAAACCTGATAATAATTTCCAGTTTTTTATTTATCGGTGGGTTACCTTCAGATGAAATATCTTTGATTTGTGATTGATCCTTTCTTTTATGTTCTTTTTAATTTACATAGTGAATCTTGTAGGCCTTTTCATTTTTTTAAAATCTTATTTGAGGCACCTCGATTTATGATACTGTTATTGCTACGGTATTGTTTCAACCTGGACCAGTGATTCAACCCTGGACCCTGCACTAGAGTGAATTTTCACATTGCCCCCACCATGATATCAGTATTTCCCCCACATATAAAAGCTCTCCATCCAACTATGGTGGCAAACTCAGTTGTGCAGACCTCTTAATCTGAATCTCAAAATATACTCAGAATCATCCCACCAATCTCCAGGATGTCCTCCTACAACACTGTTATCCCAGAGATGCCTGAAAATTAATGTTTTCCAACTTCTATCCCTATCACTTTGGAGTCTATTCTCTACACTTGTTATACTTTATTTATTTTTGTTTTGTTTTGTTTTGGGGGCCACATCCGGTGATGTGGCTATGTACTCAGAAATCACTCCTGGCTGGGGGACCATATGGGATGCCAAGGATCGAACCCAGGTCTGTCTTGGGTCAGCCCTGTGCAAGGCAAATGCCCTACCGCTGTGCTATTGTTCTAGTCCCTAAGTTATACTTTCAACTCTTATTTTAAAGTGTTTAATAGCTGATTACCTTTAAAATTTCAGCCCCCTCCTTTTTTTTGCTCTCCCTACACTTAATTTTGTTTAGGGACTACTGGGGAAACATGCAGTGTTAAGAATCCAGTCTGGGTATCCTATGTGCAAATCACTTGTTCCAGTTTGTTGATCTCCCTATAAGCTAGAAAATTCACTTATCCCATATAGAAAAGCCCACTCCTGATTGGCCTTTGCTCACCATTCAAGCTTTGCCTTTCTCAGTTCAACCCTTTATTATCCAATCCCAGGAGTACCACCCTCCCCTTCAATTTTTGAGGCCAACTTGAGTCCCAATTTAGACTCCTCATCAAACCATATTTTCTTTCTGCTTGGAACACTCTTCCCTTCCTCCAATTCCTAATGTAAATGATATTCCTAATTATCTATTTATTTTGGCAGTTCTTTTGTGATTCTCATGTTGCTCTATTTTAATGCTTTAATTGTGTTTGCCATTCTCTAAACATTTCTCTGTTCTTTACTTCTCACCTATAGAGGCTTTTTGAAAAATTTTGATATTAAAATAAATGAATGATAGAATCTTATACTCTTTTACACAAAAGGCCTCAGAAAATACAGCCTGCTTGTTCTTTTTTCTTTTGTCCCTTTCATCTTAAATATTTTTATTATAACACCTTGATTTGCAAAGCTGTTCATAATATAGTTGTTTCAAACAGTAACTGTTCAAACAACAATACCACTACCATGACTTTACTAGTATCCTCAGTTTCCCATTTTCCACCTTTTTCTGCCCCCTTGCAGGTACAGCCAACTTTGCTTCATATATTGGTTGTAATAAAACGAAGGCAAATAGAATTAACTTACATCAATGAAGGTCAATTTGAAATAATTGTTATATATCCCCATGTTGTTGTTAAAGTCATTGTCTGAAGATTTACTGAGCTGTGGTCCTGGTTTTTTATATTGATCATATACAATAAGCTAAATAGCTACAGATGTTATGAAATTAATATTTATGCCCCAAACTAGAAGGTCAACTAGATGACTACAATGATTCATCCTATTCTTCAGAGTCTATGAATATTTTTTGTTTTCAACACTTCTAGAAATGGTCTTACAAGTAAATAAATCATTAATTTGTTTTGAATATTAATAAAAGGAAGACATGACCAGAAAGATGCCAAAGGGGTAAAGACACTTGCCTTGCAAATGTTTATATCTTGGCTTTGTGTATTGTCACCTTAGCATCACCAGGAGTGATCTCTGAGCTCTGAGCTAGGAGAAAGCCTTGAGAAACACTGGATGTGGTTTTTGCCCCCCTCAAAAATGTATAAAAATAATTTTATAGTGACTTAAAAGAGAAACAAAAGGAGAAATTATGGAAAGAAAGAACAGTGCCTCCAGGAGACTAATAAATTCGACACTGAATGTACTGACATCTGCCAATGCAGTTAATTGGTTGACTGTATTGGGTTTACTTAATTGACAGACCTGAGATAAATAGTACACAAACTCATAAGCACTGATAATTAGGTATCTTCTTCCCTGCACACACTTCTCCACTGCTATTGCCTTACTGCATCTGTCTCAGATGTTGGAATTTGTGCTTTTCTATAAAAATTTGAAAAAGCAGAGATTAATTTTCCATCATAGGCTTCATCTGGTCCTTGTTTCAACTGTATAAATATTATTTGCTTGTCATGGGTTTCTGACCCTTACTGGTGGAGACCAAATCGATTACCCATAAGCCGCTCAATTTGCAATCATTTAAAATTCCAGACTTTTACTGGCATAGAAAAAAAGAACAATAGAAACATCCTAGCACTCTCTTTTGGTTTCCATTTTTCCTATCATTTTCTTTTTCTTTTCCCTTTTTATTCTCACTCTTTATTTTTTTGCTTTCTGCCTGTCCAAGAGCTTTTTTGGAAACTCAGATCCTCCGTCACTATCTAGATCATATTTTGCCATTAAATGAATATTCCAGGTCCTTCCATGATTCTTTCTAAATCCCTACATGAGAAGATCCGTGTCTATTCTGTACAGGTGTTCCAATGGCAAAGGAGGGATTCAGGAGACAAGCAGAATTTCCTCTCACAAGAGCTGAATGTGGTTTATCTACCAAGTGGTAACAACTCTCACTCTCAACCAACCCAGCACAGCTCTGAGGGCAACCTGATCTGTCTTTAATCGACTCTGACCACAGAGCAAATGTTTTAAATAAAATCGCTGCTTGTGTGAGTCACTACTCTTCTGGCTTTTATACGACATACCGAGGAGTGATGGTTTACTTTGCCTGAGTAACAAAATTAATATAAGAGAAACATTTTTGTTATGTGGTATCTTAAAAAAAATAAAAAGAAAAGAAAGAAGAGACATATGGGTCTGCGCAGTGAAACTTGGATGAAAAAGTTCCACTTGACACACGAAAATAATGAAAAAAATGTAGTAAATTTTCTTGGCAGAGATGAGTGAAAAAAAATTAACAGGAAGAAGTAGAAAAAGAACACTTTCACTAAACAGCTGCAGGGGATTCTAATAATGCCACTTATGTAAGGTCATAATCTTAAGGAAGCTTTCTTTATGTTTATGTTACCATTTTAAACGAGATGTTTTCTATTTACAAACTTTTCAATGGATGATCTGCTTGTGAATTTAGTGGAGTTTGTATATTATAGCTAAAAAAAAAGTGTGGATGTTTTTATGTCTCTGCTTAGAGAACTAGCTTAGTTGAAAACAGGCAGTAAGAGCTGCCTTCTTCTAACCTAGATAGAAAGATGTTCAGGACCTATGAATATCCCAACCTCCTCACATTCAAAGAAGACGCTACCTATCAAAACATAAAACATCCTGACGTAGCTAAACAAATATTTCAAAAAAATAAAATAAAAAAAGAATAGCTCAGGATGGACTGGTAGTCCCAGGAAAGGACCAAGAGACCAGAAAAGCTTAATATTCAAGAGAAGGAAAAATGAAGAGTGTACACCTCTCTTTAGTCATGGTTGATAGTTCTGCTGGTTATAGTCAGAGTTATTGTAGACAAACTACATTTCCTTCTGATGACTCATCGCCATATCTAATGGTTCTAATGGTTGCCTTCCTTAAGTCTTAAGGACCAGGATATTTTTATTTTACAAAGTTACTTTATATCTCACAAATGAGTGGAAACATAGTGGGAAAATAATATCCAAAGACAAAAAAACCCAAAGATATTAGGACTTGTCTTTGATAGAAAGCATGCCATAATGGAGGTGGGGATGATGGCATTTGGATCAGATAAGGGATCACAATGACAATGATAACAGGAGGTAATTACTCTGAACAAGAACTAGGTACTGAAAGAAGGTTGCCTTTCGCTAATAATATTGCAAACCACAGTGCCTAAAATCAAAGTCTGCATAGAAAAACACTGGAGTACAGAAGGGAAACTGGGGGCATGAATCAAGGGAAGTGGATACTACTAGTTAGGAGATGAGTTCTAGAACACTGTGTGTTTGAAGCTCAATTATGGACAACTTTGTAACTTTGAAATTATTAAAAATTTTAATTTAAAAAGATCATAAATAAGGTAGAAAAGATGGTTAGCAAATAAAATGTCTAGTATATAAAAGTGTTGGAACCACCAAAGTAAGAATAAATGATACTTGAATAGAAATTCTTAGGAGATAAAAAGGAATCTTAAAAGAGAGGATCAAGATTTTATAATGGAGAAAGACAGTATTTGAAATAAAACAAACCTAATATAAGAATAGCTGTGCAAAAACATGTCAGAGAATTAAAAGTTAAAGAGTAAGCATCAATTGGGGTCGGAGCAATAGGACAGCAAGTATGACATTTGTCATACATGGCTGACTAGGGTTTAGGAGTGATTTCTGAGCATAAAGCCAGGAGTAAACCCTGAGTGCCACAAACAAAAGAAAGAGTAATCAAATATAAACATAAAGACTAGAACAAAATGCCACTTGGAAAGAACAAAAGAATATCTTGAGCCTATGGAATAACATCAAATGTTCCAGTTTATTGTTGAAGTTTAAGTGTGATGGGAAATAATAAATGATAGAAAAAATTAAGGAAATATAACAGTGCATGAGTACAAAAGTTAGTAAATTAAAGAAATTCAGCAAACTACTCAGGAGAAACTGAAAGAGAATTGTGCCCAGATAATAACAATCAAAACATTAAAAAACAAAGACAAAAATCATCTTAATGGGGATTAACAAAACAAGACATATGCAAACTATGATATCAGTGGCCAAAGAATTCTTATTAGAAGTTATTGCAGGGAGGGAAATGGAAGAGATCAGTGATAGTGACCAGAAGGGTACACTGGTAAAAGATGGTATACATTGTATGACTTAAACCTAAAAATGAATAAATTTGTGACCAAAGTGCTTAAATAAAGCAATTAAAATTTAAAACCAAACAAATAAACTAGAGAGCATTTCCTTTTGGGCTTACTCAAGGAAGAACCAAACTGATTTGTTCAACTTGAGGTGGATTAAACCCTGTACTTAGGGTATTTTTGGGGTTGCTTGTAATCAAAGAAATCTTATGTAAAATTAAAAAATGTGTTTCCTAAAAAAATTATTGCAATGAGAAATCTGTTTCATACTTAGATAAAAGAGTGTTTTCGGCTGCTTTTATGTAAAACATTCAATAATTGTCAGTTAGTTTGGTGGTAGTGTTCATTAGCCCTATAATTTTGCTGGAATTTTGCCTGTGTTTCTACTGTAAAAGACCTTAGTAAATTTTTCTTTCTATTTGCTTTCACCCATGTTTTTATATTTAAAATGATCATGTGCACAGTTTGATGATTGGGACTTTTTATTGAGCTATGATAACTGCATGGCAGACAACATGGTATAATGAGTTTGTATTTTCATTTATTAGGAAATGATCGATATGACAAGTCTTTTTAGCATCCATTACTATTCAGAGTAATAGTTCTACTTGTGATGAAAACTTTTAAGATGAGTTCCCTCGGTGACTTTAAATGTGCAATCTAGTATTGCAGAGAGCACCATCTTCTATCACGTCACACCCAGATCATATATTTTTTTTGTATTAGGAAGCTGGTACCTTTAGATTCCTTATACTTTTCTTGTTCCTATATTCATTCATACCCCCCTGCCCTGCCTCTACAATGAACAATCTGTTATCTATCAACTTGGTTCTGTCCTTTTGATTCTACAAATAGGTGAGATCATAGTTTTATATTTTTATCTTCCCTCTTCCCTTCTTTGTTGCTGTGATGAGGGTTTTACAGATAAACACCCAATGCATTGGGGTCAGAAGTAAATTGCATTGCCAAGGTTCACAGATAGCAGAGCTTCTACATTCAAAAAGCAGAACTGTCCAACTTGTACATATAGGACACCAGGGATTTGGACTTGTAACCAGGCTCTTCCTAGATAGGTGCTGTCATATCTACATCACTGATGTAGTAAACCTTAAATCAGATTTAAAGTCAAACATTTAAGCCCAAGAAATAAGTCCAATATGATTGTCAAGATATTTAACCTATTACTAAGGATAAAGACTTGTAGATTGTTAAGAAGCTGCAAGTTCCTACAGAACTGTACTTTGTGTGTGTGTGTGAAAATAGAAATGTGTACACAGTTTTGTTGGTAAATGTGATTTTTCATTTGCTTGTTTGTTTTGGTTTTTGGGCCACACCCGTGACACTCAGGGGTTACTCCTGGTTATGCACTCAGAATGAGACGTCGGGGATCGAACCGTCCGTCCTGGGCAGCTACATGCAAGGCAAACGCCATACTGCTGTGCTATTGCTCTGCCCCCCAGGCAAATGTGATTTTTCATTGTTCAAGTTAATGTGAATGTTTCTATATTGGGGAGGTTTAGAAATCTGTATAGTTGGTTTTTTTATTTAGTTTTTGCTTGTTTTGTTTTATAGACACACCTAGTGGTACTTAAGATTTACTCTTGCCTATATACACGTAGGAATCACTCCTGGAGGATTTTTCTGGACCATATGGGATTCTGGAATTGAACCCAGGTCAGTCTCCCTGCTGTAATTTTGCTTTGTTTCCATCTGATCTTGGGAAGACAGGCTATTTTATAAAAGCTACATCCCTGTAGCTATTTTTCATTCTTCACAAACTCTGTGGTTCCACCTTCATCCGAATATTTTGGAATATTTTCACTGCTGAAATATTGGTGAAGAGTTGTTAATTTTGTCTTCATGGAAAATGGACTGAATTTAGAATTTCTTATAATTTTATCTTGAAGTCAATTCCTTCTAGTGATAAGCTTTGTCTTCAAGCATTCTGCAAAGGTCCCTATAAGGGCTAAACAGAGTTGAATGAAAAAGTATTTTATCTCTAAGGATACAGAAGAGAGAAAGCAGTACCACTGGAAGAGTTATTAGATGTTGGGAAATTTTTCAAGGCATTGAACAATGACAAAGTAGCAGGTTTTTACCTTTAAAAATATTTTGAGAAAATAATGCTGAGTCACAATACCCATGACTGACCCTGAGAAGGAAATTATTTGAACTGTAACTGGGAACCATGTAAATATTGGGATCACCAATGACTGAGATCAATCAAATGTGGAACTCCTTAAAATGGTCTAAACACTATCCTTTTTTTTCTGGAAAAATAAAAAGAAGACAGGCTTCAGGTAGGAGTAATGAGAGGAAGAATATTTCTTTTTTTTTCTTTTTCTGTTTTGTTTTATTTTATGCACACACAAATAGATACTCCTGGGCTATGCCTGGCTGTATGCCCAGAGGTAATTCCTGACAGTGTTATAGGAACAATATGCAGTGGTGAGAATCAGACTGGAGTCCATTGGATGAAAGACAAGTGTCTTAACCCTTTTACTTTCCAGTTAGAAAGGATATATGGAGGTTTTGTTTTATTTTGAAAATTTTATTTAAATCATTGTGATGTACAAAGTTATTCATAGTTGGGTTTTAGATATATAGTGTTTCAGTGTCAGCCTTCCTCCCTCAATATTTAAGTCCACCCCATTTTACTTCCACCTGCTCCAGTCTGTCATCATATCAAATGATTTATTTATTTGTTTGTTTTTTAAAATTTGATTTCATTGTTGTTCACTCTGTGACAAAATTTAGTTGGACATTTAGTTCTGTCTTTTCTTACCTTCACAGATGAACATTGAGGCACTTTGGCCCCTGTACCCCATTATTTCATATTTGTCTTGTTTGTCCTCCAATCAATTTCTTTCCTTTTCCTCACACTATACTAAGACCAAAAGACTTCTCTATAACCTCCTTTTATACTACTACATTTCTTCAAGCAGTTATTCTAGAAGTGGTATCATCCTATGTTTATTCTTCTTCCTCTGACTTACTTCATTTAACATATTGTATATACCCGAGTATAAGCTGAATTTTCCCACATAAAATTTGTATGGAAAAACCTGAACTCGGCTTATTCTCGGGTCATACAGGTTATTTGATTTGGTGCGTTTGATTTGGAGACTAAAGTCTTCAATCATTGTAGTCTCCAGTCATCATCTGCCATCCGCTTGGGAGAGGGGGGTTTGTGTGTGCTTCAGCTCAGTCCACAAGTCACGGC
The DNA here is from genome assembly GCF_024139225.1 of Suncus etruscus. Lineage (NCBI taxonomy): Eukaryota > Metazoa > Chordata > Mammalia > Eulipotyphla > Soricidae > Suncus > Suncus etruscus. The sequence goes on from NC_064848.1 coordinate 199,502,571, forward strand.
TGAGCTGAGGGCGTAGGCGGTTGAACTGAACTGTATGCCACTGAATGATTGAACTCATACTATTCAAAGGCACATTTAATTAAGTGAAAAACCCAGTGAAGGCAGTAAAGTAGTGTAAATAAAAGTTTATAAATCCTGAATCCTCATAACCAGAGGTTTTGGAGTATAAGGAGTTAGGATTTTTAACCATTTTTATTACAATGCTTTGCTGTCTTTAAATGGTTTATTCACTTTATTAAAGTTGCCATTGAATACCATGGGTTAATGCGGTATGTTAATGATATACAGTATATCAAACAATCATGTATTGTAAATGTAGCCATGTATTTATTTATTTACTGATTCCTTAATTATTGTACTTATTTTATGTATATATTTTTACTTTGGAAATTTACCAGTGCTGCTGTATAAGTGACCTCAGCTTATACTCGAGTCACTAAGTTTTACCAGTTTTTAGGGTAAAATTAAGGTGGTTGGCTTATACTTGGGTTGGCTTATTCTCGAGTATATATGGTAATATCTTAATTCTATCCATGTTGCAATGAAGTGCATGATTTCATCATTCCTTGCAGCTTTGTAGTGTTCCATTGTATATATGATCCACGTCTTCCTGATCTACTTATCTATTGTAGGACTTCTGGTTTGATTCCAACTCTAACCTATTATACTGAGTGCTGTAATGAATAACAGTGTGAATATGCCTTTTTTTGGATGATGGTTTTTATGTCTTGGAGATAGAGACCGGAAAGTGAGATTGCTGAGTGACAGGGCATCTCATTTCTGAGTTTACCAAGTAGTCTCTCTACTGCTTTGCATAGGGATTAGACTAGATAGCATTCCCACCAGCAGTGGATATGGAATTTCTTAATCCTCCTGAACACCCAAAAAGGTAGAATAACATTCTTATACTATTAAGAAATCTGGGTGAATTAGAAGCTGAGAAAAACTGTTGTGTACATATAAATCTTTGGATACCAGGAGAGTAATTAAGGCAGTACTTTTTTAGTACAAACATTTTATTGCCAATTTCTTTATTGTTTATGTATGCAAGGGATAGAGCACATTCTTTGTAGGGTGGAGGGGATATTGGGTTCAATTCTTGACTGTTTTCTGAGCTCTGCCAGGTATGCTTCCTAAGGAAAAACCAATTTATTGATATAGAAAGTTCGACTTGACAGTTTTTCTTTTACTTTTTTCAAAAAAAATAGCTCCTACTACAAATTTCAGTTATCATTTCATCTTTCAAGGATAGGTAGGATTAGCTTCGTGCAGTTTTTTTTTTTTCAAAGCACTTCTTGTGACAATTTAAAAACTTTTATTTTTCTTCTGCAGAAGTAAAGTGCTTGCTTTCGTGTCCTGGGCTGCAAAAATTCAATGAGTTTTTATCTCAGCAGAATATTAACTTTTTCAAAGAAATTATAAATGAAAATTATGCACCATGAAAGGGAATACAAAAGCTGAGAGAATTTAATGAGAAAGGAGTAGATATTCAAGTTTCCTATTACCTAGTAATTTAAAGAAAGTATGACTTTAAAATCTTGAGTTTTGTAACTGGTCTTCTAGAATAAAGTTTCCCAATTTGAAATAAGGGATGGCAGGTTCTCAGCCTTCTGACAAGGAATGTCACATTTACATTTCTTAAGGGGATAGAAGTACTTTTATAACTTTATTCTCAGTTGTTATATGAGAAAGTTGTTCAGGGTAAAAACTTTTCATTCTGTTCTATCTTTTCAGTTCTTGGGCAGAAATAAAACCAAGAAGCCTGAAATGAGAAATTGCATATTTGGAGAAACACAGAGCCTAGCCGAATGTACTAGTCGACTTCACAGGTCTTCATTTGACTTGGTTCCTTTTATTTGGTTCCAATAAAGTGGTCTTCACAGACTGAGGCATACTGGGGAAATCCCCATGGAGGTAGTCTGACAGATCTAAGATAAATAAGAGCACGAATTTGTCAATGCCACTGCAAGAAAAAATGTTGCTGGTGAGTAAGACTTTGGGCTCGCGTGGAGAGACCTCCAAGTTGGCCCCGTGACATGCTATGCGGAGTGGAAGATAAGATATAACCAGAAGGTGCTGATTCAACTGCGTTGGAATTTTTTTAGAATAAATTTTGTGTTAGAGGAAAAACAAACAGGAAAATGAACAAACAGTGAGACGAGAAATTAGAACAAAATTTTCCCTTCATACACAAAATCAAAGGAAAATGAGTCAAAAAAAAATGAACATCCTCACTGTGGAACTCACGGAATTGGTTTCCCACAGCAGACCCCAAATTCACTGGAACACTCAACTTTCCTTTCCAGGTCACCTTGGTTGACCCTGTCTACTCAGAAGATGTTCTGAAATTTTCCTTCTTGCAGTGAAAGGTTAAATGTAAAAAAAATAAAGTAAAATAAAATAAATAAAGGTGGAAGTTGCTGTTAAATATAAGAAAAGAAAAACCTTCCCTCTGAGAACAGTTTCAATATAAAAAAACAAAACAAAACAAAACAAAACACTGTGACAGCATTATTTTTAAATGCATGGGGTTGACCTTGTTTATTTTCAGCTAGATTGGCACACATCTAGCTGGAAAAAAATTAGACAGTTACATAATTGAACACCCATGAAAGCATTTATATTTCTTATGATTTGTGATAAAAAAAAACCCACATAGTTAATTTACTAGAAAAGGAATGTAATGGTTCAGTGACTTTTTACTGTAGTGATGAGATTTTTTTCTTTTTGTAGGAGGAGACCCAGGAGGATTGGGGATTTTAGGGGCTACCTCTATCAGTATTTAATGAAGCAGTTCTGTTCTGAGGATTGCTCCAGTCTAACAACGCTGTTCATGCCTGGTGGTGCTGTAAGGCTTCTAGGATATCAGATATGGTACCGGGGACCTTATGTTGCCAGTGATAGAACCTGTGTCTCATATTTGCAATGCATGTATTCCAGACCATTGGGAAATCTCACTGACCCTTAAATGCCTTTATAAATCTTGTTAGTTTTGTGTGTGTGTGTGTGTGTGTGTGTCTGTGTGTGTCTGTGTCTGTGTCTGTGTGTCTGTGTCTGTGTGTGTGTGTCACACGATAGCAGAGCTCAGGGGTTCCTCCTAGCTTTGAACTCAGCAATTACTCCTGGAAGGCTCTGGGGACCATATAGGATGCTGGGGATCAATCTTAGTAAGGCAAATGCCTTACTGGCTGTGCTATCTCTCCAGCTTACCTTCATAATATTTTTAAAATATAAATAACTGCTAAAGTAAAATTTCACAGAGGTGGTTATATGATTTACTTTCTGATTTCCATACACATATCTCTGAGATATACTTTACTATCCTCGACTCCACATCCCATATCTTCAATAATACATGCAAATTCAGCTCCATGTTATATGAGATAATGCCTTTTGTGTATATGTCTGGGGGGATCCATCTCCCCAAATTCATGGTGTCCTCAGTACTTTTTGTGATATATAAGAGTATTTCCCAAACAAGAGCTTTCATAAGAATAGAGTAGCTTGTGACATGTCATTTCGTGCATACACAAATATATGTTCATAGATATGTATACTATATATAGATAAAATGAAAAGTAACTGTGTTCTAATCCATAAAGTCACAAAATAATCTTTGTATGTAACTTATATTAGCTACCTGAGTACATTATATTCATTAGGCATTTCTATATTTTTGTTTATTTGTTTTTGGGCCATACCCGGTGATGCTCAGAGGTTACTTCTAGCTATGTGCTCAGAAATTGCTTCTGTCTTGGGGGACCATTTGGGACGCCAGGGTATTGAACCCCAGTCCAACCTAGGTTAGCACGTACAAGGCAAACGCCTTACTGTCTGCTCCACTGCTCCAGCCCCAGGTGTTTTTATATTTTATATTTACATCTTTGTTCGATTTGGGGGGCTATGCCCAACAGTGTTCAGGGGGCTCTTACTCCTGATTCTATGTTCAGGGTTCATTCCTGATGGGCCTCTAAGGATCCCACAGGATGCTGGGAATCAGACCTAGGCTGGCCAGTGCAAGACCTTACTTGCTGTACTTTCTCTCTGGTCCTTAAATTTTAATCATAGTTCATTATAAATCCATTCAAAGAAAACAAACCTGTATTGTGATCATCTTATCCCTCAGCTTTAAAGATTAATTTATGGCCAATAAATTAATTAATACCAATAAATCCTCTACTCCCATTTTACCACTTTATTTTTAAAGAAATATGAGAATTTATTAAAACCTCATTTATTTATATTTTTGTTTGTAAATGTGAAAAAACTCAAAAGATTATAAAACAAAATTCCTTTATTGCATGGAAAAATTACATCATAGAGTGTATTATAGGATCTAGTGTTACTCTTTCTACTCATCTCAAAAAGGTTATACGTTATGTTTATATAATTTTTTTTTTTTTAGAAATTGCTTGTTTGAACTGCATGAAGAAATGCAGTGGTTTAAGTACAAAGTGTCTAAATCATCCTTGGCCCCAGAGTATAACAAGGAGAAGGAAAGAGTGGAAGAAAAAAAAAACAAATATGAAAGGATGGGGCCTGGAACCAAGTAGTCTCAGGTACATTGGTGGTGTTAAAAAAGGACAGAACTAAATATCCAAGCCCAAAGGCAACAAAATTGGTATCAAGAGACCCAAACTTCAACAATCTAAACTTAAAATGGACCTGTTATACTGGTAGTCTGGGGACAGTGGGGATGGTATGGGATACTCTTGGGGAACATTGGTGAAGAGAGGTTGACACTAGTGGTGGGATTGACCCTGATTCATTGTATATTTGAAAGCCAACTATGAAGCACTTTGTAAATCACAATGGTTTCAATTAAAAAAAAAGAAATTGCTTATTTGAATTGGAATTTCAGTAAATTTCACAGCACAAATAGCTTTAGGTAGATCTTTGGTTTCTATGCTCCACCTTTATTTCTGTTTTTCAATTTATTCATTAAAGAGGTTGGGCCTTCTAAATTTCACTGATTGGATTCCAGGTGATTCTGTACTTTAAGTGATCTATAAATTGATGGCTGTGTTTGGAGACCTGCTGGATGAATGTGACAATTATGTGAAGGGCTAAGGATGAGCAAGGTGGTTTAATGTCATGCAGTAGGAGTCTTGTTTTGTGTGTGTGTGTGTTTTCTGTTTGTAAATGCAGCTGTGAGCAGCTTAGATCTATTAATTAGTTTCAAAAGTGGTGATACTATAGTTTTATTAACTTTTATTTTCATGTATAAACTATGAACTTTTATTTTTGGTTTTGGGCCACACCTGGTGACACTCAGGGGTTACTCCTGGCTATGTACTCAGAAATTGTTCCTGGCTTGGGGGACCATATGGGACACTGGAGATCAAATCGAGGTTCGTCCTGGGTCAGCTGTGTACAAGGCAATTGCCCTACCACTGCGCTATTGCTCTGGTCCCTAAACTTTTTTTTTTAAAGAAAAGTGTCTCTCATTGACCATTTTTCTCCTGGGGGGGGTGGCACAATTATGTAGTGAAGTCATGATACAATGCTTTATCCTCCCCTCCATTTTTATTTTAAATGAATAGGTAAAAGTCAAATGCTTCTTTTGACTATAATTAATATAATTATTTTGAGGAGATGATCATGATCACTTAAATTGTAACAGAAGCAAACACAATGCATGGATAGAATAATAAAACAATTCCCTTAGTGGGTGTCAATCAATCCACTTATTGATGTTTACCTTTTGATCAGTGGAAATTTATTCAGGTTAGCTCCTCAGTGGTTTTGAAATACATTTAGATACTTGCCACATGGTAAGAATTCAGGCTTATCTATATGTTTTCTCTACTGTAGAGTAAATGCTTTAATAAGGAACTCATAAGTTTAATTTTGTTTTAAAATAATAAATTTAGGTGATATGGTTAAAATAGTGTTCAATTTTATAGTATTGATGTAGAAAGTTATGGCATCCCAATACTATCAAAATGTCCTAGACTTTCCATCACTGTTCTTAGGTCTTCACTGGTTCCATTTTTATTTTATCTCCATCCAAATTCCCACTATAAGTTTTATACTAATAACAAAATCAGGCCACGGGTTGATTATTGTTCAATACAATCTATTCTCTGCATGTGTCTCTATTTCACAGATAAGAAAATCCTAGTATTTGTTCTTTCTGCCTTATTTCACTTAATATGATACTCTAGGTATCTGCATACATCCAGTGACAGATGTTCATTCATTTGTCACTGGACACTGGTTAATTTCCATACCTGTATCTTTCTTTCTTTCTTTCTTTCTTTCTTTCTTTCTTTCTTTCTTTCTTTCTTTCTTTCTTTCTTTCTTTCTTTCTTTCTTTCTTTCTTTCTTTCTTTCTTTCTTTCTTTCTTTCTTTCTTTCTTTCTTTCTTTCTTTCTTTTTTTTTTGTTTTTTTTCGGGCCACACCCATTTGATGCTCAGGGGTTACTCCTGGCTAAGTGCTCAGAAATTGCCCCTGGCTTGGGGAGACCAGATGGGATGCCGGGGGATCAAACTGCGGTCCTTCCTTGGCTAGCCCTTGCAAGGCAGACATCTTACATCTAGTGCCACCTCGCCGGCCCCAACCTGGATCTTTTTTAATGAGATAAGTCAATATATAATTGTAGAAGTCATTGTAGGTAATAGCAGGAAACATGTTTTTAAATATGCAGAAACAAAAACTTTATATTAGCAATAAAATTATTTTTTTAAATCTTAATTGCTTTATTTAAGTACTGTGGTTAAAAATTTGTTCATTGTTGGGCTTAAATCATACAATGTACAATGTTCTTCATCAGTGCATCCTGTCTGTCACCATTACCAGCGATGTCTACTGTTTCTCTCTCACCCCTTAACCTCCCACCCCTATCTTGGGGACAAATTGCTTCTCTCTCTCTGTCTCCTCCCTCCTCTCTTTCCTTTTTGACTCTGTGGTTTTTGCGATACATTTTTTTTTTGCAAGCACACATATTGGTTTTATTTCTCTGGACAATTCTAATGCAAAGTCTAGGAACATAGTTTTAAATTTTTTTTTATTTAACCAACTTTATTACATACATGATTGTGTTTGGGTTTCAGTCATGTAAAGAACACCACCCATTACCAGTGCAACATTCTCATCACCATTGTCCCAAATCTCCCTCCTCCCCACCCAACGCCCGCCTGTACTCTAGACAGGCTTTCTATTTCCCTCGTACATTCTCATTATTAGGATAGTTTAAAACGTAGTTATTTCTCTAACTAAACTCATCCCTGTTTGCGGTGAGCTTCATGAGGTAAGCTGTAACTTCCAGCTCTTTTCTCTTTTGTGTCTGAAAATTATTATTGCAAAAATGTCTTTCATTTTTCTTAAAATCCATAGATAAGTGAGGCCACTCTATGTCTTTCTCTCTCTGATTTAATTCACTTAGCATAATAGATTCCATGTACATCCATGTATAAGAAAATTTCATGACTTCATCTCTCCTGACAGCTGCATAATATTCTATTCTGTATATGTAACAGTTTCTTTAGCCATTCATCTGTTGAAGGGTATCTTGCTGTTTCCAGAGTCTTGCTATGGTAAATAGTGCTGCAATGAATATAGGTGTAAGGAAGGGATTTTTTGTATTGTATTTTGTGTTCCTACGGTATATTCCTAGGAGTGGTACAGCTGGGTCCTATGGGAGCTCGATTTCCAGGTTTTGGAGGAATCTCCATATGCTTTCCATAAAGGTTGAACTAGACGGCATTTCCACCAGCAATGGATAAGAGTTCCTTTCTCTCCATATCCCTGCCAACACTGCTTGTTCTCATCCTTTGTGATGTGTGCCAATCTCTGGGGATGTGAGGTGGAACCTCATAGTTGTTTTGATTTGCATCTCCCTGATGATTAGTGATGTGGAGCATTTTATCATGTGTATTTTGGACATATGTATTTCTTGTTTGTCAAAGTGTCTGTCCATTTTTCTCCCCACTTTTTTTTTGATGGGATTAGATGTTTCTTTTCTTGTAAAGTTCTGTCAATGCCTTGTATATTTTGGAGATTAGGCCCTTATTTGATGGGTATTGGGTGAATAGTTTCTCCCACTCAGTGAGGGGCTCTTGTATCCTGGGTGCTATTTCTTTTGAGGTGCAGAAGCTTCTCAGTTTAATATATTCCCATCAGTTAATCTTTGCTTTCACTTGCTTGGAGAGTGCAGTTTCCTCCTTGAAGATGCCTTTAGTCTCAATGTCCTGGAGTGTTTTACCTATGTGTTGTTCTATATATCTTATATATATATATATATATATATATATATATATATATATATATATATATATATATATATATATATATATATATATATATATATATATATATATAGGGTCTGATATCGAGGTATTTTATCTATTTGGATTTAACCTTTGTACATGATGTTAGCTGGGGGTCTAAGTTCAATTTTTTGCAAGTGGCTAGCCAGTTGTACCAACACCACTTGTTGAAGAGGCTTTCTTTGCTGCATTTAGGATTTCTTGCTCCTTTATCAAAAATTAGGTGATTGTATGTCTGGGGAAAATTCTCTGAGTATTCAAGCCTATTGCACTGATCTGAGGGCCTGTCTTTATTCCAATACCATGCTGTTTTGATAACTATTGTTTTGTAGTACAGTTTAAAGTTGGGGAAAGTAATTCCTCCCATATTCTTTTTCCCAATTATTGCTTTAGCTATTCTAGGGTGTTTATTGTTTCAAATGAATTTCAAAAGTGCCTGATCCACTTTGAAGTATGTCATGAGTATCTTTAGAGGGATCACATTAAACCTGTACAATGCTTTGGGGAGTATTTCCATTTTAATGATGTTAATCCTGCCAATCCATGAGCAGGGTATGCTTTTCCATTTTCGCGTGTCCTCTCTTATTTCTTGGAGCAGAGTTTTATAGTTTTCTTTGTATAGGTCCTTCAGATTTTTAGTCAAGTTGATTCTAAGATATTTGAGTTTGTGTGGCACTATTGTGAATGGGGTTGTTTTCTTAATGTCCATTTATTCCTTATTACTATTGATGTATAGAAAGGCCATTGATTTGTGTGTGTTAATTTTGTAGCCTGTCACTTTGCTATATGAGTCTATTGTTTCTAGAAGCTTTTTCGTAGAGACTTTAGGGTTTCCTAGGTAGAGTATCATGTCATCTGCAAACAGCGAGAGCTTGATTCTTCCTTTCCTATCTGGATTCCCTTGATTTCTTCTTGCCTAATCGCTATAGCAAGTACTTCCAGTGCTATGTTGACTAGGAGAGGTGAGAGAGGACAGCCTTGTCTTGTGCCAGAATTTAGAGGGAAGGCTTTCAGTTTTTCTCCATTGAGGACAATATTTGCCTCTAGCTTGTGGTAGATGGCCTTAACTATATTGAGAAAGGTTCCTTCCATTCCCATCTTGCTGAGAGTTTTGATCAAGAATGGGTGTTGGACCATATCAAATGCTTTCTCTGCATCTATTGATATGATCATGTGGTTTTTATTTTTCTTGTTGTTGATGTTGTCTATTATGTTGATAGATTTACGGATGTTAAACCACCCTTGCATTCCTGGGGTGAAACCTACTTGATCGTAGTGGATGATCTTCTTAATGAGGCATTGAATCCTATTTGCCAGTATTTTGTTGAGGATCTTTGCATCTGTATTCATCAGCGATATTGGTCTGTAATTTTCTTTTTTCGTAGCATCTCTGTCTGGTTTAGGTATCAAGGTGATGTTGGCTTCATAAAAGCTATTTGTAAGTGTTCCTGATTTTTTAATTTCATGAAAGAGTCTTGCCAGGATTGGTAGTAGTTCCTCTTGAAAGGTTTGAAAGAATTCATTAGTAAATCCATCTAGGCCTGGGCGTTTGTTTTTGGGCAGACATTTGATTACTGTCTTAATTTCCTCTATAGTGATGGGGTGTTTAGATATGCTACATCCTCTTTATTCAACCGTGGAAGATTATAAGAGTCCAAGAATTTAACCATTTCTTTCAGGTTTTCATTTTTAGTGGCATAGAGATTCTCAAAGTAGTTTCTGATTACCCTTTGAATCTCTACCATATCAGTAGTGATCTCTCCATTTTCATTCCTAATACGAGTTATGAAGTTTTTCTCTCTTTGTTAGTTTTGCCAGTGGTCTATCAATCTTGTTTATTTTTTCAAAGAACCAACTTCTGCTTTTGTTGATCTTTTGGATTGTTTTTCGGGTTTCCACTTCATTGATTTCTGCTCTTAGCTTTGTTATTTCCTTCTGCCTTCCTATTTTTGGTTCCTTTTGTTGAGCACTTTCTAATTCTCTGAGCTGCGTCATTAAGCTATTCAGGTATGCCAGTTCTTCTTTCCTGATGTGTGCTTGCAAAGCTATAAATTTTCCTCTCAGTACCACTTTTGCTGTGTTCCATAGGTTCTGATAGTTTGTGTCTCCATTGTCATTTGTTTTCAGGAAGGTTTTGATTTCCTCTTTGATTTTATCTCGGACCCACTGGTTATTTAGTATTAGGCTGTTTAACTTCCAGGTATTAAAATTTTTCTTCTGTGTTCCTTTGTAGTTCACATATATTTTCAAGGCCTTGTGGTCAGCGAAGGTAGCCTGCAAAATTTCTATCCTCTTGATATTATGGAGGTATGTTTTGTGTGCTAGCATGTAGTCTATCCTGGAGATTGTCTCATGTACATAGAGAAGAATGTGTATCCAGGCTTCTGGTGGTGCAGTGTCCTGTATATATCTAATAGGCCTCTTTCTTCCATTTCTCTGTTCAGGTCTAGTATATTCTTGTTGGGTTTCAGTCTGGTTGACCTGACAAGTGTTGATAATGCCGTGTTGAGGTCTTCCACAATTATTGTGTTATTAATATTATTTTTCAGATTTGTCAACAATTTTATTAAATATTTTGCTGGCCCCTCATTCGGTGCATATATGTTTAGGAGAGTGATTTCTTCCTGCTGTACGTATCCCTTGATTAATACAAAATGTCCATCTTTGTCCCTTACAACTTTCGTAAGTATAAAGTTTGCATCATCTAATATTAGTATGGACACTCCAGGTTTTTTATGGGTGTTGTTTGCTTGGATGATTTTCCTCCAGCCTTTTATTTTGAGTCTATGTTTGTTCTGACTATTCAGGTGTGTTTCTTGTAGGCAGCAGAAGGTTGGATTGAGTTTTTTGATCCATTTAGCCACTCTGTCTCTCTTAACTGGTGCATTTAGTGCATTGACATTGAGAGAAAGAATTGTCCTGGGAGTTAGTGCCATCTTTATATCAAAGTTTGATGTGTCTCTTGGTCAGACTTGTCAAATTAGGCTGTTCAGTTTTTCTTTTAAGAATGGTTTTGAGTCAGGGCCGGCGAGGTGGTGCTAGAGGTATGGTGTCTGCCTTGCAAGCGCTAGCCAAGGAAAGAACCACAGTTCGATCCCCCGGCGTCCCATATGGTCCCCCCAAGCCAGGGGCAATTTCTGAGCGTGTAGCCAGGAGTGACCCTTGAGCATCTAACGGGTGTGGCCAGAAAAAAAAAAGTAAAAGAATGGTTTTGAGTCTCTAAAGTTTCTGAGCTGTTGTTTGTCTGTGATTCCATGTATTATTTCTTGAAATCTGAAAGTGAGTTTTGCTGGGTGCAGTATTCTAGGCGAAGCATTTATTTCATTGAGTTTTGTCACTATGTCCCACCACTGCCTTCTGGCCTTGTTTCCGGTGACAGGTCTGCAGTAAATCTCAAGGATGTTCCCTTGAATGTAATTTCTCTTTTAGATCTTGCTGCTTTCAAAATTCTGTATCTGTGGGATTTGTCATTGTGACTAGGATGTGTCTTGGGGTGTTTTTTGGGGGTCTCTTTTAGTTGGTACTCTTCGGGCATGCAAGATTTGATTGCATCTATTCTTTAGCTCTGGTAGTTTCTCTTTAATGATGTTCTTGACAGTTGATTCTTCCTGGAGATTTTCTTCCTGGGTCTCTGGGATTCTAATGATTCTTAAGTTGTTTCTGTTGAGCTTATCATAGACTTCTATTTTCATCTGTTCCCATTCTTTGAGTAATTTTTCCATTGTTTGATCATTTGCTTGAAGGTTTTTTTCCAATTTCTTCTGCTGTATGGAATTGTTATTCATCTCATCTGCCAGTGTACTAGTTCTATCCTCAGCTGCTGTTAACCTGTGGGAAAGCTCAACCATGTTTTTCTTCAATTTATCTACTAAATTTTTCAGACCTGTTATTTGACCTGAAATTTCAGTTTGGAGTTTTCTGATTTCTATCTTTATATTTTCTTGATTCTTATTAGTGTTCTCTTCTATACTTTCTTTGAGTTCTTTGAACATCTTCCATATTGCGACTCTAAACTCCTTATCTGAGATACTGACTAGTTGGTTGGTCATGTTCAAGTCATCAAGAGTTGCCATCATCATTCTCTATGTCTGGCACTGTTGTTTCCCCATTGTCACACTTGTATTGTGTGTTTTCCTACATGTTGTGGTCGTATTTATTGGCTAAATGATGTGCATGCCCTCGAAGTGAAGTGGAGCAGCCACACTCCTCTGGCTCTCTCTTTCTGGGCATGTAAACTCACCTCCAGGGAAGGCGATCTGTCCGCAGATGAGCCACACACAGGATGAAATCAGGCCGAAAATGCAGCACAGCACAGAAGATAGGCAGATTGGGGTGCTGGCATCTGAGTTCCAGCAGAGTTGATAGGCAGATTGGGGTGCTGGCATCTGAGTTCCAGCAGAGTTGAGCGGCTTCCCCTTTCTTGGCGTGTAGACTCCCCTCCAGTGAAGGCTCTAGGTAAGGCAAGCCCTCCGCATATGAGCCACACACAGAATGAAATCAGGCCGAAAATGCAGCACAGCACAGAAGACAGGCAGATAGGGATGCTGGCATCTGAGTTCTAGCAGAGTTCCAGGAACATAGTTTTGTCCACCAATCTGTCAATTTTTTATATACTAATTTTTATTTTGACGAAAGTGGACTACAAATCTTTCACAATAATATTTTAGACACATAGTGCCATTGAATCAGGGGCATTCCCACCACCAATGTTGTCCTCCTTCCACCCCTGTTCCCAGCATGCATCCCATATCCCCCTCCTTCATCCCCTGGGCTGCTAGTATATATGGTCCCCTCTGTGTCTAGCTTATTGTAGATTGGGTATTGATTCTGTTGTCGTTGGTTTTGTGTTTGGTGTTTAAGTCTGATCATTTTCTACTTAATGTTCATACAACTGTTTGGTCTTGGTACTCTCCATTATTACCCCCTTAATTTGTGAGGCAGAACAGGATGGTTCAAGTTATATGGTTTTGTTTGAAGGAAGGAAAAAGATAAAATGGGGCAAAAATCTAGCAAGCAAAAAATGGGAGGAGTCCTTCTAGATGCTATAAATATCAATTTAAGAGAAGGGAAAAAGGAAGACAAAACATAACAATATAAAAAAATCAAACAAAAAACCTGCAGACACCACAGCAATAAAGACAACTACAACACAATAACCATGGTCCTAAAATAAAAACTAAACAAAGCACAAAAAACCTAAACAAACATATAAAAACATGCTTTTAATGATGAAATTACCTTTTTAAAATGCAGAGAGATAATTTAGGGGTGAATATACATGCCTTGTATGTAGCCTACCCTGGTTCAATCCCTAACAACACAATGGTCTTCTGAACTGAACATGACCAGGAGTGTTCTCTAGTGCATTGTCACTTGTAAACCCTGAGCACCACTGAGTATGACTCTGAAACAGAAAACAAAAATGGTGTTTTTTTAATTGATATTTCTTAATGAAATTTATGATTACATAAGAATTTACTTAGCCTATTTTGAATGTCTCATCTTTCTCCTACTCCAGGAATCCCAAGTCTCAATAATTAGTCATATACCAATCACCAACAATTGACCAGTAATTGGTAATTGACTGGTAATTAATGAATCAGAATATCATATGTTTACCTTGCTATTGTTTGTATTTCTGTATTCCCTAAACTCTGGGTATAATAATGCTGATATATAACATCTATGTGATCATAGGAAGAGCAAGCACATTTTAGAGGTAGTTTGCTCTGTTTTTAGCATATTTAAGTGTAAGAATATACTCTTCAGGCATATGTAGACAGGTTACAGTGTCTTAGTATTGCATAGAATTAATACCTCTATGTGTTCCTCTGTCACCTACACATAGTTAAGACCAAATCTTGTCACTGTGATTTAAAAATTAAATGTCAAGGCCAAAGAGACAACTCAAGTAGGAGATGATATGCTTACCATGTTGGCAAGTTAGAGATTCTGAATCCAATAAAAGAACTATGTGATCCCCTGAGATACAGGAAGGAAACTTAATAAAAAAAATAACTAGGTTTTATGTATATAGTGTGAGACAGTTGCATAGTTTAAAGTGCCAATGTCCAGAATACGGAGAGTCTTACAAGTAGTATGTTTCTCCTTGGTCCTCTATCTCATTTATTTTCTTCCTGTGTTACTATATGTAGAATCTTAGCGTAAGAAACTTGGATTTACTAGTTTCCTTTTTTTGTTTTAAATTATAAATTCTTAAATGTATCCTTAGATTAGATAAGTGAAAGTATAATGCAGAACATTTATGCCACCTTGTACTTTAACTTCAGAATATTGTCTCATTTTTTTTGCCTTAGTGGTATATAAAAATTCCTTATTTCTGCATATAAAGAATTCTCATTATCTATTTGTTTTCTATAAGTCATGAAAGTATATCATGGACTTAAAGGTTATTTTCTGTATTTTATTACTGCTTAGTCTTACAGTAGAATTTGGTACATATGTTTAACAAACTGCAGCTTTGTGATAGCACTTGAGATATGAGATTATCTGTGGATTGGTAAATGAGTATGTAATTTTGTCAAACATTGCTAAGTTTTTCTCACCTTCTATGTCCCCCATAGAGTATATCACTTTTGTTGATAAAAAAAGAAAGTGGAGAAAAAGTTTACAGTAGCCTTGGTTTATGTTTCTTTTGAAGTAGTTAAGACATATTTGTATTCCTTTTTTGTGAGATTTCTTTCAGTAAAAAGGCAATTTTTTTTACCGGGTGGTGAATATTTTACTTCCTATTTTTAGAAGTTCTTCAAGTATTAGAGATTTGCAAACTTTGTGATAAAAATGGAAATGTTTTCTTAGTTTGTCATTTGTCTTTGAGTTAATTTCTATGATCTTTTGCCATACAAATGTTTTGTTTCAGCTTTTATGTTATCAAATTTATTTATACAATTCTTTATTGCTTCTTTGAGTTAGCTTGGGGAGTTTCTTACCTTCAGGATATAAAAATTCACTCTTAATATTCACCGATTAAATTTATATATTGAAATACAGGCCAATGCAGCACTGGTTTTTGTTGGGACAGTCACTGGCAATTTTTCCTCATTGGTCTCTATTTTAAAAACCAAACCACTAGCCCCCGTGCGTACAATATATATTGATAATATTGTATGCATATATTTTATATGTGCATAATATCCATCGCCCTACACAGCTTATTTCTAGTCCTTTACTGCCTCAGTCCCAACCATTATTTCCCCCCATTTACCCATTTTGCCTTCAATACCGTACAGGTCAATACCGTACAGGTCAATCAGACAAAAAAATCTTTCACTGAATTTAATACCCCACTCAACTATTTCAAATTTTCCACTCTATTTTCTCTTTCCTTCTTTTTGTTATTTGTTAAATAAGGAAGTTTGTAGAAGTGTTCCTCCATTTAACGTTTACATTAGAACCAAGTCAATTGGATGGTTAGACTTATTCTAGCGTCCCCATAGACACCAATCTTGCCATGTGGTATTGTTCTTCCTTTGCATAGGCACATAAAATGGGAAATTATATACAAACACGTTCTTATCTAATAGAGATGGGGACACACAAATCTTGTAATGCAGTAGGACCTTACACCCTCAACATTGTCATAAAGACCTGGCTCTAGCCTCAGAAGAACGGGCATT
The DNA here is from genome assembly GCF_024139225.1 of Suncus etruscus. Taxonomy (NCBI): domain Eukaryota; kingdom Metazoa; phylum Chordata; class Mammalia; order Eulipotyphla; family Soricidae; genus Suncus; species Suncus etruscus. The sequence goes on from NC_064848.1 coordinate 199,518,479, forward strand.
GTCCATTTACCCCTGAACCAGGAATGCCACCTACAAAACAACCATGATTGTGTACTACATTACCTGAAAGCAATCCTCTACCAGGGAAGACCCTACCATGTTCTGGCATAGACCTCTTCAACAGAGACTTCCCTTTAACACACAGAGGACTTAACAACAACAAAGACCTGCTTTCAGGAATGAGCTCTCTGCATCACCTTCTAATTGTGAGTGAAACTAAAGGGTGCTCCGCATCATCCTGACTTTTAAATAGGATATGGACCTATTCCAAGATCCTTGGCTATAGAAACCTGACACCAACGAGAGTGACTGTATGAAAAATAAAAGTGTATTGGCATACAGACAATGACTTGGGTTGGTCAACCTAATATGCCTGGAGCCTAGAGTTGTGGTCTTATGCCAGAAAACTTCAGGGATAAGGTCTCCTTGTATTTAGGCCAAGGCTTTTCCTTTTCATGTTACCAATATTTTGCTGGGCCTATGCAAACAATTTCCACACTAACACCGTCTTTGCTGTGCTCCTTTGACTCATCCTTAATGAAATAATGTATTATGATCAATTGTGTCAACAATACATAGCTTTTAATGTTAAAGGAGTTGCATAAATTTTGTGGCTTTGGATTGCTTTGTGTATTGCTAAGAAATGTTATAATGTACTACAATCTGGAGGCTCGAGGGACAAAGTAAATGTGCATGTATTTTGTTTTTAAAAAAATACATTACACAGTTGAAAATTATCATGGCATATGATGAGTAAGTAATCCAATTTAATTACTTTTAACACTTATTAACCAGACTATCTTTTAGATGGTGATGTAGTATCTTGATTTTACTGTGTTTTAATTTTCTCTTATTGGCTTTATTTTTTTATTTTCTAAAATGTTTTATTTTTGTATGTATATACTTGTATTTTACCATCTTAATTTTACAAGTTTCAGCCTATATTTTAGTATTGCTAGGACTCTCTTTTCCTTCATTAACTCATTGCTTATCTTATCTCATTCTTTACTATTTGTGTTTATTTGTATTTCAAATGACCTTAATAACCAACTTATAAAAATTTTATATAAAGAAAAAGTCTTTTATTGTTTTGTAAGGTTGCATAAATTTATTATTTAATACAGATAAAATAGAAATTTTTACTGAAGTATCCCATCTTAGCAATATGATTCTATACTATAGCTAAATATATTTAATTTTATTACTAATAACCAAACGATATAATTATAAGGATTTTATTAAAAGATATAGAGAGGTGTGAGTTGTAGCATGGTCACTTGTGTTTTACAATGATTTATTTACAATAAAATATTACTTGTTTTTACATTCATGATGGTTTAGTAAAATAATTTGACTCAAAATTAATATGAAAGGCAGTTTTACTTATCTACTATCTGACTTAGTTTCATATTTGCTATTTAATATGGTTTTGGGTGAACCAGTAACCTGTGGTGCTTAGAGATTATCTCACTCTGCACTCAGAAATCATTCCTGGTGGTGCTCAGGGGATCATAGGGGAACTGGGGTTCAAACCTGGTCAACCACATGCATTGCAAATTCTCTTATCACTGTATTATCACTCTGGGCCTCTGAATCATATTTTATAGCTTAACCAATAAGTGATCTCTGTGCACAATTCTCTATAAAGAAACCTGTTCTACTTGCTAACTTGCTCTTTTGCAGCCTCAAAAGAACAATCAACTAGTTATGATTGAAATGAAAAGCTGTGAACCTATATTGTTTCTCATGAATATTACCTCATCAATACCCAGGATTTGTATTAGAAACTTCCCATCATTAAGACCTTGTGTAACCTAAAAGTGATTGATTGGATTCATTGGATTGATTTGATTTTTTTCTGTGCCTAATTCTAGAGCCTTGCACATATTCTTTTTTGTCTGTCAACATATTTAATAAGGTATCTTTGAGAACATACTTAATGTATCAGAATAAAATTCCTACTGCTCTTTCAAGTTTATCTATTTCATACTAAAATAAATCAAAATGGAAACTAAGTGTAAACAATAATGATAGTCAATGTTTATGAAATATTTACTAGGTATCAGAATCTTCTTAAGTATTTCTCTCTAGTGACTTACATAACCTTCGCACTATCCCAATACCAGTGTTTTTTAAAGCTACGAATTAAGGACACCATAGTCAGTGTCATTTAGCTAATAGGAAAGGATTGAATCCTTATAGTTTAGTACCAGAATTCTTTGGTTGTTGTTTTGGTTTGGTTTTTGGGCCACATCCGGTGGTGCTCAGGGGTTACTCCTGGCTGTCTACTCAGAAATAGCTCCTGGCAGGCATGGGGGACCATATGGGACACCGGGATTCGAACCAGCTACCTTTGGTCCTGGATCGGCTGCTTGCAAGGCAAACGCCGCTGTGCTATCTCTACGGGCCCCTGTACCAGAATTCTTAACTACTGGTGAGTATTATAGTCTGTACTCCCACAGAGTGCTAGAAAGGCTTCTGTTGCTTCAATAAGTATAAAAATGATCTGGTATTGCAATGATGATAACAGCAAATGTATTCCCTTGTCTCTTGAAAGAATATTAGCAAAGTGAAAACAGTGAGAAATAAGACTACAAAGGTAAGAAGGGTTTTAAGGGTGCTTGCTAACTTATAGGTCATTATCAAGTATGATGGTGAGTTCAACTCTGTCTTTATCTAGAGCTCTATTTCTACCTTAGTGTCTACCAATATCACTATTTTATTTTATATTTTTTAGGCTACTCCTGGTGGAGTTCAAAGGGGTCACTCCAGGCTCTGTGATCAGAAATTACTCTTGGTAGGCTCTGTGGATCATGTAGATTGATGGGGATAGAACCTGGATCAGATGCATGCAAAACAAATGCCATACCCACTGTTCTGTTGCTCGGGTCCCTCTGTCTTATTTTATTCTAAATCACTATCTCTAGGTCTTTCATCTTTGCCTACCTATCTTTGTCTATATCTCTTAGTTTCTCTCTACATTTGTCTCTGTCTTTAGCTCTGCCTCTGTCTCTCTCAGAAACATAGAAAATTATCTACCTTGGAATGAATAGATTTTAATACGGTGTAGTGAAAATTGGATGTAGTGGAATAAGGAGGATAAATGAGGAAGAGGATAACTTTGAAGTTTTAAACTTATTTTATTAAAGAAACTTAAGTGAAGGAGAAGAAAATAAGATGAAATAAAATAAGAGCATCAAGAAAATTTAAAATAGGGAATTTAAATGGTATTTGAAGTACATTTAAAAAATGGGAGAAAGAAGAAATCAAGCCTACTCAGAAATGGGAAAATATATGTGGAAGGTTTTAGTTTTCTAAGGATTAATGGCTCCATTGTATAATGATACAAAAAATCTATTTAGTCACCTATTAATCAACTAATAGTTATTATTCACTCAATCTTGCATCCCACTATGAAAGATATATTATTATCACCATTTTAAAAATGAGTATATAGATTCAACAACTTTATTAATTTGCTCAAGGTTACACAGAAAATCGGTATCAAAGCTGGAGTTCCAACATCTGTGCTTCCTTCTCTATCCAATGTAGTTTTGAGAGACAAATATAATTTCACTATAGGAGGCAGATATGAGAGAATATAGAACATAGAACTGTGAAAAAGAAAACTCTTCACCAGGAGTAGAATATGAGGTGATTATAGAAGTAATAGTAAATAATGTATAGAAAACAAGGACAAAAGCAAGGAACTTGCCTATTGCTCATCGGAAAAGGTAAGACTGAAGGCAAGGACAGAGGTGAGAAAGCTATCCTAGCACTTTAGAAAAGATGGAAAATATCTAGGTTAATGCCTTTGGGATAAGGCATAGCGCAGAGCCAGGAGTAACCTGAGTGCCACCAGTGACTCTAAAACAAAGAAAAAACCCTAAATAACAACAAAAAAGAATTAAGTATTTAGAATGGTGAAGTAGAAAAAAATGTCAACAACAGACAAAACACGTACCAACTTTATAAATATGATTGTACAAGACTGTAAAGGCATGCAAATCCCAAGGAATGGCTCTGTTTGAAGAAATATTTGCAAGGAAGTAATATGCTATCCTTAAATACAAATGGAACATTTGTTTATATAAATATGTACAAAGGTTGCAGGAAGGTCAAGAATGTGTAAGAGTAGCTGTAGGACATATGGAGAAATTAAATCTTCAGGGTCTATAGCTGATGCTACTAGATAGAATTCTAAAAATTAGTAACAAGAAATGATTGGTTCGACATTAAGAAATGACCAAAGAGTTATCTATAAGTAAAAAGAAGAAGCTTTTGCGAAAATAAAGGGAGTGGTTAGAACTAATTTTCAAAATAGAGTCTATACTCTTTATTCAGTGAAGTTTGCAAAAGGCCAAGGGGTTCAAGGCTGCCAGGGTTGCCTAGCTTCAGGCTACAGATCCCCAAGGTTGCCAGGGCCTTGTTCCACAAGGCTTGTAGGGGCCCATTTGGCCCAGCTGCTGGGTGGGAAATACAGGAACAACAGAGACAACACCATGTAGTGACCTCTCAGAGGGACAGAGAGACAGAGAGACAGACAGACAGAGGAGAGGAGAAACAAAGTATATGTTTTTATTCCTCCTGGTGTCTGAGGTTTGCTGCCTCAGCCCCGGGGTTCCAGAGAGAGGGAAAGAGAGTTTGATGGGAATTCAAAAGCCTGTGGTGGTCAGGGGAGGCCTGGGTTCAAAGATGATATAAAAAAGAATAGTTGCAAAGCAGGTAGCATTTCTCTGATGCTTTCTCTCTGGTCCACCATGAGCCATCCAGCACTGCTCTGGTCACTATTCTGCCCATCCCAATAGTCCAAGTTTCTCCTTTTATACCGGCATGAAAATGGGGTGTGTCCAAGGGGCGTGTCCAGGGGCACATCCAAGGGGCATGTCTAGGCCCAACTGCCTAATTTCTTCCAACTGCCAACTGACTCTCTCCAACTGTCTCTTCCAACTGCCAATTGACTCTCTCCAACTGTCTCTTCCAACTGCCAACCGACTCTCCCCAACTGTTTCTTCCAACTGCCAACTGACTCTCCCCAACTGTCTCTTCCAACTGTCTTTCCAACTGCCATGAAGTTCATGTTTGCGATTTGACAAACATCATTTTAAAAAAGAAGACAGGACTTGAACCAGTACAGATAAAGAAACACCACCAGGGAATTTAATTGGAATTTAATTTACTTTAATTAGTTAAATTAAATTTAGTTAGGATTATAACCATGTCTTATTTGGTGGAAAGTCAAATGTTTTTTCAGTTTAGCAAATATTGATGGGGTTATCAAACAACAATAAAAAAACACATACTATTTCCAAGAGAAATTCTTATTTGAATAAAATTAGTTTGATGTGTCAACTACTAATTAAATGAATACTCCAGGGAGAAAATGAAAGTTGTTCAGACATCTGAAAATTGAAACTATTGGGTTCTAGATTGATACATTAATAACTTCAAACTGCCAAAAATGTCAGTAATAGTGTTAAATTTGTTACTTACTGAGAGATCCTGTGAGTGTTGAACTGTGGAAAGAAAACACCTAGACCAGGGGTCTTAAACTCGTGGCCCATGGGCCACAAATGGCCCTCCGTACAACATTTTGTGGCCCTGCCCTAGAGGAATCTTTTTTGTTTTGTTTTGTTTTAGTTGTTTGAGTCACACCCCCCAATGTTCAAGGCTTACTACTGACTTTGCACTCAACGATCACCCCGACTTTGCCTCCTGCGACCCCAGGTAAATTGAGTTTGAGACCCCTGACCTAGACCTCGAAAGTCTATTGTTTCTTTTGGAGAGCGGAGAAGTAATTGGCTATGGTTACCAATGACCAACCATCAAGCACTAAAGTCCTTGGAAAATGCAATGTCATTATTATCTTTGAAACTGGTGGTGGTGGTAATCAGGAAATAAAAGCATAACCATTCATGTTTTAGCATTTCTAACAAACTGTTAAATGTTGGATGACTTCTTTTCCCTACTACTTTTAATTTCTCCTTTTCTCATTGATGGAAAAACAGGACAAGATAAGCTAAACTTGGAAAAGCTTTGCATGCATGAAGAAATTTCTGGAATTTTATAGGTATAGATCAAACTTTTACTTACTAAATTTATACCTCAGTTATGCTATAGAATATAACTCAGCCTTAACTGAAGTCTCTGAACTGAATTTATGCCTGGTCTTTCCTGTTTTTTCATATGGCCATCTCCCAACAGAGTCCAGAGGACCTGTAGGTAATGCTCAACCCAGTAGAATAGGCCTGATGTTTCATTTTTGAGTGTTACTAGGTATTTACCTATATGTATTGAAGGTGTGGGGTAACTTGATTGAACGCAAGGCCTTCCTCATTGGTTGTATGCTCTGACTTTTCTTTCTGTCTCTCTGGACTCTTTCCTAAGATTTCAACATAGAATTCCACGCTCATTGAGCTTGTCCAGTGCTGCCCTTTTAAAAATATCTTCCTCATCCTCTTTCAAAGGTTTAAACTCCCATATATTTTGGAATTATTTTGTTTGTTCACATTGCTTTTGTTTTTTATTTTTGGCCATATCGATGTAGCTCAGTAATTACTCCTAGCTTTATGTTCAGGCATCACTATGGGCAAGTTAGAAGACCATAGAAATGCCAGGGATTGAACTTTGGTCAGCCATGTACAAGATGGCTGCCCTACCTGCTGTACTGTTGCTCTAGCTCTTCTTTAGGAATTCTTTTCATAGCATTGGGGTTATTAGGCCAAATGCTTCTGTATATCAATGCTTATTTGGGGGATCTATCATGAGAACTGGCCTCTATGATCCTTAAAAAACTCTTAAGAGCTGGAGCAATACTACAATGAGTGATGGGTTTGGCTGTATGCAACTGACCCAGGTTCTATTTCAGACATGCCTTACGGTTTCTTAAGCACCGCCAGGAGTAATTCCTGAGTACAAAATGAGGAGTTATTCCCAAGCATCATAGGGTGTGTCCCCCAAACAAAAAAAACCAAACTTCTTATAGGCCAGGGAGAGAATTCAATGAACTGAATGTGTATTGTGTATGCAGTAGGTCCAGGTTCAATTCCTTGTCACCATATCATATCCTGGGGACTTTGTTTTCTATCTTGCTATTATTTTTACCACACCTGTAATTGCTCAGGGTGAATTTAGGGATATGTGCTCAGGAATCACTTCTTATAGTTCTAGGGATTTGTGATGTCAGGGATGGAAAGTGGTCAGCCACAAGAAAGACAAGCACTTTAACCTTTAACCGTTAAACTTTAACCTTTATCTCTCTGGCTCCTGAGCATATCCAGGCTTGACCTCTGAACACAGAGTTCAAAGCCCAGAGTCCCCTACCTGTGCCCTGATGGGTGTGACCCCAAAACCAAATCAACAACAGAAGTCTCTCTTATAGTTCTTGGATTTTAGCAAAAAAGTACAGCTGGGAAAGATATTAAATTTTTGTTTTAAATTTGTTTCAGGTCCTCCTTCTCTAACAAATGAGTTCCCAAAGATGAACAGCAAAGTAAATAAGATCCCAAAGCAGCAAAGTAGATGCAGATAATTTTGGGCAGATTTTGAGCTTCTGAGTAAAAATGAGAATTATAACAGATAAAAAAGGAAGTGTGTGTGCATAGGTGAGGGGCTGAGATCCTTTGCCTCAGTCCCTCCCTTAGGAGTCCTTCCACCACTTTAAAGGCACATTCTCTGGCTAAAGTTTAAGGCTCAGAAGCTACAGTTAGAAGTAAACTGTCAAAGATCCACAGCAGAAGTCCATCCTGATCTTTCTCATCTTGATCTTTGGAAGAAGCGAGTTTTTGTTTTGTTTTGTTTTGTTTTGAAGTTTCTGAATCCGTGAAACCAAGGTGGGAGCAATGTCCTTTTTTCCCCTGCCAGGCTCACCCCATCCGGATTCCATGTTTCTCTAGGAAGGTTGCCATCAGCTCGAGGTAAACGCGAGGGCAGAGGGGCTGCTTCAAAGCAAATGAGGCCCTTAATTTATCATAAAAAAGACCAGTTGTTAAGGCTTTATTGGATTACAATAAAGACTCCGAGCGCTAGGAGCCTGTGGTCTGATTCCCGGCATCGCTGGGGGAGCTTGAAATCATAACCACAGATTATAGCAATGAGCTTCCAAATTTCCATCTCCTGAGCAGAGATGTTGCTGCTTTCTTGGAGCAAATCGGGCATTGCATGCTCTGAGATTGGAGGCTATGTATTGGAAAATGTTCTGTTTGGGTATAATTTTGGGAGGGCTATGATGCCCCGGTCACCTTGTGACAGTTCCCATGCTCTCCCAAACAGGAAATGAAAGACAAAAATAATAATAAAGCAAGAAGATGGCCATGATTTCTTACAGTCTAAAAGGCTTTTCATTCACTTTTTAGCTTTGGTGGAGCTCTGGACAAGCTCTGACAAGACATCCTAAGTTGTAGTGATGCTGTATGTACATCTCCAAAGGCTGTTCCTTTCTCAGTTTTGATCATTATATTGTGACATGTCAGCAAAAATCCACTCTACAATCTTGAATCTAAGATTTGTGTCTAGGTGGTACATGACAGACTGAAGGCTCTATCTCTGTATGCATTTTATTTTTGTTTTGACCTATCTGAAAAATTATATGGGCCAGGATTGCAAAAGAAAGATAAGAAAATCAAAGATACAGACAGGTTTTCTTCTATTGTCCAATCTACATGCATATACTGGTATGATAAACATAAGTTGAATTTTGCTCTCTTGCAGCTGTAGGGTACAAATATCCAGCAATAAATGGCAACAAAATTCATAAAAACTCCTGTATTCATTCATCACACTGCTGGAAACTTTATATTGTACCTTCCTTCTGAGCTTAACGCCATCCTTGCTTTATTGGAAGGTGTGTCCTGCTTTTTTTTTATTATAGTAAAAGAAAAAAGAGCTGATCTTTTAGGGAAATACAGTACCTGCCTGCGTGAGAGCTGGTCTTTGATCTGGTCTAGGAATAGTGTTGTGGTTTTTTTTTTTTTTTTTTTTTTGTCCATTTCTGATCATGAAGAAATTCTTGGGATTGTTCTTTGCACTGGCTAATATGACCTTACCCTCCAAAGTGGATATTATAGACAAGTCAAAGGGAGAATATAAGAAATCATGTCATCCTGTAGAAATGGAAATATAGAAATACAGAAAACAGGCAGTAGGAGTTCTTGTATATGTGGCTTCATACTGTCTTAAAGACTTACATTTTCAAATAAGCATTTTTTCCCTTGTGTTACAATAGAAGTAGGGAGGAGAGAATGAAATCCTCTCTCGACAATTTAATTCATTTAATGGGCCCTTTGAAATCTCATTCACCTTTAAAGAATGGTCAATGAAAGGTAATGGGAATGGCTGGAGGTGGGAATTACAAGATAGCAAATGAACCACATACTGTGTAACTGCCTCTTTGACCTCTTTTGCTGTTCCAGGGCTAATGGCAAGAAAATAGCAGCTCTCAGTTACTAAGATGTGAGTATGGCCTAGAACAAAGGAAAAACAAAGGGGCAAAGAACTCTGGGCTCTGGGTCTTGAGAGGCAAGCTGAGGAATCTCACTGACAGATGACAAAGCAATAGGTAGAGAATACAAGTTCTACCAAGGGTCATCAAACTTTTTAAATGGGGTCAGTTCATTTCCTCAGACCATTAGAGGCTTGTACCATAGTTTTAAAAAAAGCTATGAACAATAGTGACCCTCGAGTCATTGTATAAGGACCCCTGCCCAAGACTGAGAGGAAGAGTCAAAAGACAGAGGGGAGGAGACTCAGAGAGTGCAGTGAATATTCCACACTTGTGCACTGTTGCCTAGGATGAGTGGGCTGCTAAGCCGGACAGGCAGCAGTGGCAAAAACACCCTGAGGGCCAGATAAATGTTCTCAGAGGTCCACATGTGACCTGTGGGCCATAGTTTGAGGATTCCTGTAATGTAAGCTTTCAACTACAGACAACAGACTTGGAATCAAGGTGAAAGGAATGTAGAGAGACAAAAATTGGTCATTGTTCACTGAGTAGGACAGAGTAGGGAGAGTGGGGTAGGTCAAATGTAGATGAAAGAGAAAACTGTACTTCAGAGAAGACCTACTTACAATTGAACTCTGATTTGATGAACCTTGGAAAGTCAGGATGCATATCTTCTAGGCTTGACTCAGTGATCCATCTATTCAAAAGTCAGTCCAGTTTTGAAATGATGCCTCTAACAGGTAAATTACCTCTACCTGTGTCTATTTGCCTTGCTCTTCCTTTACTCCAAGGGCTGGATTTTCCTCTGTTCTCCCTCTTAGTCACTCTGGGTTTGACCCAGAATATGATCAGCTGGGCAGACACTTCCTGACAGACAGTGTTTTATTGTTCTTTCAAATTTTATTTCATTTATTTGGGGATGGGGACCATACTTTGCAATACTAAGTGGCTACACTGAGCTGTATGCTCTGAGAGGTCACTTCCAGGAGTTCTGGGGATCAGTCATGAGCATCCTAAGACAAAGCATACTTGGCATTTTCTTAGCCCATTTTGCTCACGCTCAAGCCCATTTCCAACCTGGAAGATACTTGAAAGAAGAGTGTGGTTCTCATTTTCTCTGTAGTTTTCTGCCTCTGGACAGGAGAACAGCTAGTTTTAATCACAGCTGTTCTTCCTCAGCCTGGATCAGCAACAAGAGGATACTGGGGAATGATCAGCTCTACAATTCTCCATGACCAAAGGAGATAAATACAATGCCTCCAGACAATAAAGTTGGATTTGCTGAAAACAATGTGAAAACAATGACTAAATTTAGAAACCTGTGTCCTTCTATCTCATCATTCCTGTCCCTGCCAGAGAAGACAACTTTTGAAACCTCAAATTGTTGTGGTTGAAGCATGGCAGCCACAACAGCTCCAAGCAGTGCTTCCAGATGTGACATTAATCAACAGGGGAGTCAAGAGCTAGGCAGGGCTTGCAGAGGCATCACCTTCGACTTCACAGGGATTTCAGTGAAGAGAAAGGAAACACTGCTAGTCTGTATTTTCATTGGCCGAGAGCAGGAAGCCAACACAGAGGACCTACCTGTGCCAAGTCATTCAGGACATATCTGAGCAAGATTCCTTGGTCTTTTCTGAACCATATATCTGGTATCAAACAGTAGGCATATTCAACTCCCAGATCAAAGGGAAAACAGGAAAGTTCCAGAATATTTACTTTCTATTCCCTTCCAGGAAAGTATCTAAGGAAATCTAAGTAATCCCACACTAGTTACAAAGGCCAGGTTCAATGCAGTCCCCATGAATTCACCCCATGAATCTTTTCGTGCATTCTTACCTCCTTTCACATAGTTCCTCAGACCTACACAGGCTTCTACTGCTGAGACAAGGATCTCATTTTTCAAGTGGTTTTTTTTTTTCATTCTGCTAGGTTCAAAATGCCTTGACCCCAAAGTTGAACTCCAGTGTAGATGATCCTCTGTAGACTACAGCCTTCTCTCCCAGCCATAAATTAGAAGATAGAGTAGCAGCTTATCAATAGTGCCTTCTCAGGGTTAACTTTTTTTCTGAAATCACTGCTGATATTTTCATATTTGTTCTTGATGGACCACCCTAAATGATCCCCACAGTTCCCTCTTCTCTTACTTGGATGTCTTGGCTTGGACCTGTCCTTAGTTTATGTCGTGATTTTCTTTCTTTGTTTTGTTCTTTTGACACCTAGTCACTTCAGCCTTCTTTCATATCAATTGTGTTGATGTGAAAATTATTTTCTTTTGGTGAAGAAGGAAACTTTTTATGAATAATTTCTCCTGGAAGAAAATTATTTCCATTTCTTCCAAATTCTGCAGAGAATGAATTATCTAGTCATTGGGAGAAATGTAAAGACTTGTTCCTAAGGGACTTGAATTTATCAATTCCCAGAGGCGCTCCTCCCATCTTCCCCAGCATTTTCCAGGGTTGCCTGTTTTGAGAATTAGTGAAGAGAAAGGATTATTTTTTGGTTCTTTTTTTGAAAGATTGAATGTAGACTTGCAACTTTAGTTGGACAGGGTATATTCTAGAACAGAAAGTGAATAATTGTAAATTTTTTTTCATTTTTAGTATGTTGTTATAACTTGTATTTAAATTATCCTATTTATGTCCCATAGTCTAAGAACGTCTTTATAGAGTACTCTACTGAATCCTTAGAAACCTCAACTAAATTATATTACTATTTATTCTATTAGAGTTTGTTGCAAGTCAGCCCCTGAAGCAGTTGACTGATGGAGGGATGGAGGATGAGATCTTTCCCCTCCAGCTCGGAGCACGCGTCTGCCACCCTGTTCAGCCAGCGGTTCTGAGGTGAAGCGTGAAGTGATGGGTAAACAGCTCGCAAACTGTCAGGCTTGTGAAAATATCAGCTTTATTCGGAGGACAAGACTGAAGCCCAAAGCCTCAGCATCAGTTCCAGCCAAAAAGCCTCTTGCCTTCCACAGACCCTTTCTTTTATCCCCCAGAATCAGGTACCACCCAATGGTGGAATCAGATGCCACTTAATGGTGGGAGCAGAATCAGTAACCACCCTAGGGTGGTAGCAGAATGCCAGGTCACACCCTAGGGTAGGGCACAATCATGATCAGGGTAGGGTAAATAACATAATAATCCCATAAAAATGTTTATATACACAACAAAAGTTAAATTTTAATTTCATTCTATTACAGGGAAACACAAGGGTATTTTTCTACCTTCTTGGTTCCATACTCAGTTGTCCCCTCTAATGGAAATGACCAACTTGTGACCACATTAAAGGCAGTTTGACATTTCCAAGTGTTAACAGTGTGGAAATTTGAATAATTATCCTCAAGGAAGCAAACAACAAGTTAAGAATATTAACTTGGTAGCTTGATACTCTTTGAATGCTGGGGTGTGCTTGCTTTAGACATTGTTTCCTGATATATTATGTATTTCTTTTATAATCTTATGTCCACCTATGTATTTCTCCTTATCACTCCCCACTCCTTACCCTCTTCTGTGGGGGTAAATGCTCAGGGCTCAGTAGTGCTCAGGGCTAACTCCTGCTCTGCTTTCAAAGATCCCTCCTTGAAGGGTTCAGGGATCAGATAGGGTGCAAGAGATCAACCCTGAGTCACCCATATGCAAGCCAAGCTCCATTGCTGCTGTATTAGCACTCTAGCTCCCTCCCCTTACCTTTTCAAAAAATGAAAACTTATTGGCTGACAACCATGTCCTGTGTGGGTAGTGTCGTCTGGCAGAAAATAACCATCTGTCAGATATCTTAGAAATCTCACAATTGGATGCACAGCTCTTAGATAGAGGATGAGGGGGTGGGTGAGAAGTCCTTGCCTCGAGGAAAATGAACACAACTCTTAAATAATAGGCAAACTATCATTTTCCAGAAGATAGATCTGTCCTCATCTTGCCTGTGGTCTTTTTGCAGCCTTCCCTTTTCCCGTACAAATTTGCTGACAAAATTACCAAAATGATTGCATTCCCTGGAGTGCGTTGCTCTTGCTTGCCCCTCTGGCCAGCTGTTAACTAACCACAGAATCCCTCCACCATCCTTCTTTCCACCTCATATATGACCCACCCACTAGTCTTTTCCAACTCACCTTAGATTTTTCCTTCTTTTAGTGTTCAAACTTTCTTTTCCGTCTTCAAGCAAAGTTAGATTGTTTGTTAATTTTGATTTTCTAGCCATAGCCAACAGAGCTCAAGGCTTACTTTTTGGATCCATGCTCTGGGCTCTTAACTCCTTTAGGTGCTCAGAAGATCACAGAGAATTCCAGAAACTCTAACCCGAGTCTTTAGTGTTCAAGGCAAGTACCATATTGCTGTACTACTTCTCTTGCTTCTAAATTTATTTATTTTTCTTGGTTTTGTTATCTTGATTTTGGATCCCATCTGGGAGTACTTTGGGCTTTTATTTTTTACTGTCTCAGTCCTTAGGGATCATTCCTGGAAGTGCTTAGAGGTCCCAAGGTGGTGCTAGTGATAGAACCCAAGTTGGCTGCATGCAAGGAATTACCTTATCCTCTGTATTATCTCGCCAGCCCACAAAGTTAAATTTAAAAGAAAATGGACTGTCTGTTCTTACAGCTGTTATAAAGAACCTCCACATTCTGCAATGTGTCTTTATGGTCTGTTTTCAGGGTCAGTATTGTAAAAATATTAAAATGATGCAATATTTGTATTTATTTGTTTTTGTTTTTGTTTTTGGGCCATGCCCAGTGGTGATCAGGGGTTACTCCTGGCTGTCTGCTCAGAAATAGCTCCTGGCAGGCACAGGGGACCATATGGGACACCGGGATTCGAACCAACCACCTTTGGTCCTGGATGAGCTGCTTGCAAGGCAAATGCCGCTGTGCTATCTCTCCGGGCCCGCAGTATTTGTATTTAAAAAATGAACACTTTAGGTAAATTATATGCTTATCACATGCATAAATAAGCATGGGATGATAAGTAAATGTGTAAATGTTGCAATGTAGTTTTTGGAAAAGTGAACAGAGAAACAATTTTAAACTAAAAATCGTTTTTATTACTAAAAAAGAATATAGCCGTTTGTTCTAATAAATCAAGCAAAATTTTCCATTTTCTGTATTTTACATTTCTAAGTGATGCTATTTCTAGAAAGCAATGTCATGGATGTGAGACTAAGCATCATTTTGGGCAGGGGTGGAGAACACGTGGCTCTTGAGCCTCATGTGGCTCCCAGCCAAAATGAATGCGGCTCTTTGCCTCTTCTCATTCTTTTGTATGCTGTGGCTCTTTGCCAAGTTTGGCTTTTGTTCTGCTGCTTCTGAGGAGGGACCTCTGAGGAGAGATCTCCCATCCCTCGGAAACAACTGCACGGGCCAGCGAGTGGGGGACCCATGTGTCACATGTGGGGTCAGAACTTGCCGTTAGTTCTTAGTGTGGAGGACGCAGCACACCCTCACCACCACTGCAGGATTTTGACCCTCACTCAAAATGGCAAAATGCAATATGTGTTTAATAGACTATTGTTAAAATTATATGCTTTTGTGTGAATGTTTGTCTGTTTTGACAGGTCACTGCGTGGTGTGGCTCTCTGACTCTCACAGTTTAAAATTTTGGCTCTTTGTGTCAAACTTGTTCGCCACCCCTGATTTTGGGTGTATCAACAATTATATTGCATGGGTAGAGTCAGGCAAATTAGAAGGCCTTTAACATCCTGGCACTGGCTGAAAGTTTAACCTAATTGATTTTTTCTTAATGTGAAATTAACTGGATACGTTTCTTAATGTTATTATTATACAGTATGGAATTTTTCTTGAAGACAATGTACATTTAGGGTAATTAATTCAATAGTTAGGGATCAACCTAAGGTATAGAAAAGGTATGTGGTTCTTGTTGTTTCCTAGGTATGTTTTAGGAAGGTTATAAGAAACTCAACCATGTATTGTGGTTTCTATTTGATTTACTCCCCTCCTAATTTTGATATTACGTTGTTACAAATTATAGCTGTAAAATTTCTTTTAAACCACATGGATCCCTTAACCGATGGCTTTGAAGTCTTTGCCAGACTTTCTTAATAAAAGGGATCAAGAAAGATGCCAATAAATATGTCAGCAAGTGACATTTCCTCCTGAAAGTTTCCACTTATTTACAGAGTATCAAATGTATCAAATACTAAATAAGCAATTAATAACTGAGTCATACTTTGTATCTATTATGATACAGGCATGAATCAGGGTCCAAATATGGAAGAAAAATGTACTTGCATTTAATGCCTTCCTTTTCTACTTTACAGAAAATGTGTTCAGTCCTCCAGAAGAATGAATGTGGAATGAGACCCCTTCAACAATATTGGAACCAAAAGGCAGGATTTTATACTCTTTCCAAAGTGTGGATTTTAAAAACTATGTTTAAAGACAAATATACTTCTGAGGAGCAAGTACATAAAAAGAAAACACAGAGCTTATGTCCAAACATTATTTATCCATCTTTTTGTCTTAGTCTAGATCAATCTCTAGTCTTTGAGTGTCTTCCACAGTCTTATCTTGGGTCAGGGACACCAAGATCTTTGGATTACTTATTCTGATGATTTAAATCTGTCTAATTCCATCTAACTTTGTGCTTTGTTTCTCTCTCATGAAAATTATAAATATTTTATAATGTCAATAGTAACTGTACAGTGGGCCCCTTGAACAACATGAGTTAAATGGCATGCATTTATTTAGAGACGTCCTATTTACTGGGTTTGGTTTCACAATCTAATCAAGTACAGCATCAAAACTTTCAACAAAGGGACTAACTCTGAGCTATAGGGGAATATTTAGCAGGGTGGGAAGAATAAGAGGTTCTGGTGACCTTCCCACCACCATCTCCCAGACTCTTAAAGATGGACAGAGAAACATGGCTGCCTCCAGTGAAGTGCACAGAATGAAGTGTTCAGGTTACATAAGAACGATTGGGCCAGCTGGAGCTCAGTATGTCTCAGTTAAGTGGCTAGTGATCACAATTTATTTACAAATGTTTTTGACGTTTGGACCAGATCCAGAAGTTCTCATGGCTTATTTCTGGTACCATACTCATCAGTCAGTCTTGACGGTGCTCAAAGGACCACTTGTACCTAGAATCTAACTGACGTCAGCCATGGGCTAAACCAGCTCTTTACTCTTTCTTGGATTGCTAATGATCATAGTTCTGATAAACTCCCCTTACCTGATTTGCTCCAGGAAATTTCTAGAATCTTCTCTTCTTCTTACTCTTTTGATGTGTTTTAATAGAGAAATAATTTTCAAATCAATATCTATAAAACTGTGAGAAGCTTGTGAGAACATTTCAGGGCTCCAAAAGGTCAAGACTATTTTCATAATAATGCTTATGATGCTAAGACAAGGTTGGACTTTACTTCTCTGATGATAGTTACACAGATGGTACAAAAGTAATGGTGGAGAATTACTGGGACCTTAACACTGATGAAAGTATTGAGAACATGCCTTTTGAACATAGCATGTGATGAAATATGACAGACAGGAAAGAACATCCTTCAACCTGCTGCAGTAAAGGATGGGCTTGAAACCATGGCTTTGTGGAGTTATTTGAGTTGCAAACAGAGCTAAGTGCTTTTGCTCTGTGAGACAAGATTGACAAATAATAGTTATTTATATTTGGTTTTTGGATAGAAACTTTTGAATATAAATAAAATAAACCTGTTAAGGAAAGAAACAAAGTCATGTCTTAAACAGGATATACAGATAAGATATGCTAAATATAAAATAATTATGCTCACTAATATTTTAAAAATAGTATTTTCAATGAAGTACATGTCAAGTTAACAAAGATAGGTTGATAATTATAATCAAATGAAACTAATTTATTGTACATTTCTTAGTTTTGTGTCTCCAGTAGAGTAATCAAAGGTTTTAGTTTAAAAATATGTATTCCAGCAGTTGGACACAGCGACATATAATGAATGATGTGGCCATTGTATATATTGCATACGTAGGAGGCAGAGTTTAGCACTTAGGGTATTAATCTCAAAACAATGCTAAAAATGGGCCATTAGGTCCACCTCTTAATGCTTTTCTAAAAAAGCCTGGTGCTTCTACCCAACTCAGATCATCCTCCTGCTCAAGCTTAAACATATAGTTAATAAATAATAAATTTAGGACAGTGGTTAAATTTCTTGGTACTAAGAAATAAATGTCCTTGGAAAGATTTTCTTAAGATTATTAGCCATGTGCGGGGCTGGAGAGAGAGCACAGCGGTAAGGCTTTTGCCTTAGACTCAGAAGGATGGTTGTTTGCATCCCTGCATCCCATGTGGTCTCCCGAGCCAGCCAGGAGCGATTTCTGAGCATAGAGCTAGGAGTAAACCCTGAGTACTGTCCGGTGTGACCCAAAAAAAAAAAAAAAGATTGTTAGCCATGTTGGTAGCACTTTGTTGCTTACTACATAAATATGCAATATATATATATATGCATATAAAACAATTTTTGCATAGGATTAAGTGACTAAGAGGTTTGAATGGAGATGAGAATAAGCCAAAATGATTCCATGTGTGTGTCTTTATAATATGAGAGTAACTTTTTCAGACATACATTCTAATACATAGTGATGTAAAACAACAATGAAGTCAGACAGACACAGAATGATCAGACTCATGTGCATGATATTCAAACAAACAATATGAGAATAATATCCAAAGACAATAGAAATGAGGGTCAGGAGAATTAGTCCTAATGAGGGAGTTTACTAAAAAGTGGAGGAGTAAATAGGACAGAAAAGAAACCATTAATGTTGAAAAATGATCTCTCTGGACTAGGTCTGGGTGCTAAAAGGAGATAAATTGATATGCATTACATTTTTTTTTCCAGAACATTTTTGCAAACCACAGTGCCTAAAAGGGTGGTAAAAAGAGAGAAGAAAAGTGTCTGTATTAGAGGTAGGTTGGGGTGGGGAGGAGTAAGAAAGGAAAACTGGGACGATTTACACACTGGCAAAGGGATGGGTATTAGAACACTATGTGATGAACAACTTCTCGACTGTGCATCCCATGGTGATTCAATAGAAAAATATAATAATTACCATTATAATAGCTTTCATTTTACTCATTGTATAAACTAGAACACCCGTACATTTTAGTTTAACTCATTGCAACTTCTATTTTCAAAGGATGATTTATGGAAGACTTCAAATAGGAAGATAAAAATCACTGGTTGTAGAGAGATAAATGATGAAGTTAAGTAATGTTTACAGAAGTGTTTTCTGTAAACCCAAAGAACTCAAAGCTTTAAGGTGGATTTTGTCATCCAAGAAATGAGTTTCAAGAGCTGTGATTAAATACAGGGAACAGATTTAAATTTTTTTTTTTTTATCAATGACAGCTCCCAGGGGACAAATTTTCTAAGAATAATAATGTCATCTGCCTACGTTCTTGCACAGTCTTAGCTGCTGACTGACACAGTTTAACTGAATGACACCCCCAATGAACAACATCTACTAAAGACATTGTGTCTTTCCATTAATTGTGGTATTTTTTTCTTCGACCACAATCTCTTTCTTCTTTCATTGGCTGCCAGTGACGTCAAAGCTAAGTGCTCTGGTTAAGGGACCGACGTAAAATGACCCAGAGGACGTACTGGGTGTCTTGACTTGCAGTAAAATCATTCATCTTCATGACAGTAACTTTAACAACAAGAAGAGATTACAATCTTTGTAAGAGTGCTCAATTTGACCATATTTGTAAAGCTAAAGTGAACATTGCCCTTTCACCAGGAGAAATCCTAGACCAGAGTTCTTTTTTTACTAAAAAGAAAACCACTCCTTCCCCCCTATTCCTTTCCTGCTTGAAATTGTTAGATTGGAGCCCCAAAGGTGATATTATTTGAACTTGCATGTATTTATTTATAAATTAGTATTCATTTTATTTTTAAGCTTATTTTTGGAAGATTAGCCAGGATTTATTTCTGACCCTATAGTCAGAAATCACTCCTATTTTGATCCAGGATTTTTTTTGTTTTTGTTTTGTTTTTGGCCACACCCAGCAGCACTGATCAAGGGTTATTCCTTGCTCTCAGGTATTACTCCTGGCAGGCTTGGGGATCATCTGGGATGCCAGGGATCAAACCCAGGTCAGCTACATACAAGGCAAATACTTATCCACTGTGCTATCATTCTGGCCCCACTCCAGGTCTTTTGTGGTATCAGGAATTGAACAAGAGGCAACTGTGTACAAAAAGCAAGCACCTTAATCCATTTTCTGACCAGGATTTTGAAATTTTAGTATAATATTTTTATGGGGGAAAATGACTATATTGACTAAAACACTTTTTTTTTTTACTATAGCAGATAAATAGCAGGACATTAGTAGAAAAGATAGATGGGTGTTAGGTGGGTGAAGAAATAAAGAAAAAATACAGGGTTAAGGCACATGTCATGAAGCAGTGCAGGAGGTCAGTCTTGATTCTGTACCCTTCACTGTAATGTCTCTGGGCATGACTGGGTATAATCCTGGAGCTTCTGAGCAATTCACAGTAACCCCAGGTACAACAGGACCCAAGTAGTAGTACTAAATCTTTTGACCTCTCATTCAACTGTTGGTTGGTGGCTAGGAATCAAAGGCAGGGGGCTCCAGAGCTTCTGAGCACTGTTTCAGAGGCCTCCAGACTTTCTCCCAAATGTGTCCTGAGTTTCTGGTTAGCTTATCACAAGGAAAATGAGAAAAACTCAGGAGTTTTAGGTGCAGCTTGAAAATTCAAAGCCTTTTGCTGTTCTTCCCTTTGTTCTGACTTTGCCTGGCTCTTGGAGAATGGAAAATAATGTTATCAAGTTGGCTCTGAATTATTCAGTGACAAAGGAGGGTTGTCATTGTTGTGGCTATTTTTTTTTTAATAACCAGAATGAATGTCTTTGTTTCTCATTGTACAGGAAGTCATCCACCTCTCATGAAAGAATCCCGACTTAGGGATGCTAAATCTGTTAGTAGTTGAGAATTTACTGTGAATTAATTTGCTTGGACCATTCAATTGCCCTTATTTTTATAAATAGGGATTATCAGAACACTCACTAATCCTTAATCCAATCAAGATCAAATTTACTCTTTGGCCTGTGGATTAGGGAAAAGCAATAAGGATCAGAGAGAAAGAGTCTGTCTGAGAAATTAGAATTGTAGGGTAGGTACTTTGGACAGCAACAAAACTGAGATGGGGTCATTGAAGAGCTTGAAAATATATGGTTGATTGTGTGTCTATATATATATGCATACATATGTCCATTTGTGTGCACCTGTGTGAGGAAGAGTACTTGATGACATGAAAAAACCCCTCAAGATTGCAAAGAACATCCAGGGTTACAAAGAACTGCCTCTTCTTTGATTTATAAGCATTTTTGTTCAGAAGTTAGTGGGAGAAACACACTGAGCTGAGAAAAACAAATGTCCAGTTCTCTGCAGTTCTGCTCAGAGTTCTTGTGGTAGTTACAGAAAATTAATGAGTTACTTATCTAATGCTACCAAAGTTGGTGTTTTTGTAGCTCGTTGTTGCCTGCACTTGATTTCAGAAATCAATGAGTCAATTGAAAGGCAAGTCTGAGCAAAAGCCAATACAAAGAGCAGGTTATTAACTTATCCAATATGCCATAAATTACACCTACAGTGGCAGATATGCAAAACATTAAGTTTTCCTGTCTGTGATCAAAACACCCATCCCTATAATTTTGTATCTTACTTTATTTTATTTTTACGAATGCATTCTAGGCTGTTTATTTAAAATACCTTTGAAAATAGATGCTTTCAAATGCTTTTTCAAAAAAAAAATACTAGCAATGCTGTAAATATTCCAAAGAGCAAGAAATCACTGGTTGTCTCTGGATACTACACTTTCCCAGTGGAATAGGAAGTTATATTAAACTATATACAGATAAAAATTGGTCTATAAACAGCATCTCCAATACTCGCAGTTAATAAGGTTGTTTGAATCATTCATTTCAAACCATGAATAAGTCAGGATGGAGCCCTTGGAAGCGGTTGTAATGCTGGCCTCTTATTTTCCAGGTCTGTGCATCTTTGATGAGACTAGATATTGAATGCATGGTCTTCATTCAACTTGTTGACCTTAACATTGGTTTCATGATTTGTGTTAGGTTCCCTAGCATAAAAGAGAAGCGATGTAATTTTATCTTTCAGGGAGAGAGTAGATAAAATGTCCCTGAGTAAATACTAGAAGGGCGTTATGACTTTTCAAAAGTTGGCTTCAACACATTTCACTGAGCAATGCCTGGGAGGCCCCTTTGAGTAGAATAAATCATCGGTAATAATACAATAATTTCTTTAAAACAGAGTGTGGAAAACTGGTGTCTACTTGAAAATATCAAATCTTGTATCCAGGAAATGAGCATCTCAAACATATTTTATGTATATTCAAACGAAAAAGCATTTCGAATAGTCCTTGAGAAGAAAAAACTGATCATTTAAGGTTGCAAACAAGACGAAGAAATCAAAGGCATTTTCTGTTTTTGATTTAAAGATTTGTTATGATAAAAAAACTTTCTTATAGCAGAGCAGTTAACTGATACTTATTTTTTTTTGTCTCAGTAGGGATAATATTCATATGACTCTAACAACAGAAATGAGAAAACCCACATATTTCTACCAGTCTTCACTGTCTCACAACATTGAAGTTAAAAAAAAAAGTGATTATTAGTTGAAGGTGCAGTTTGAATGTTCTGGAGCAAGGGAGTCAAAAAAGACATTATTCTACATGGACCCAGATTCTTCCCTTGGGCATAAGTCAATGGAAAAGAGTAGAAAGGTATGAAATGAATTTTCAAGGGACAAGTAGGGCCTGAAGAGAATTGTGAAAAGCTGTCAGCAGCTGCTACTTTGCTTCCTATAGCAGGATAAGGGATAAGCTGATCAATGTGAGCTTTATGTTTCTGGAGGAATTAATATAACCAGCAGATTATAATGACCTCTAGAGAGAATTACGATATGAATTCCTTTGATAGATATCCAATTATTTTGGATTACATGAAGTTTATGAGTTTCTCAGGAAATTAGGTATGACCCTTATTTTACCAAAGTTAATTGCTCTGGTAATCTTGATACAGCAAAATCAACATCCCATTGGGATTTTATTAAAAATTTCTAGGCTCAGAGCTATTGTGCCTATGTGATTTTTGGGTTAAGAAACTAGAGTGACAGGAAGATTAGTGAGAAAAAGAATTAGGCATATAGCTTTAAAATTTTAAATGTAGATTCAGAAAGAGATGCCAACATAGGCCCCTGCCTTATTCTCAATTTCAGGAGTTTTAGAATGATCTCAAATTATTCAAACTTGAAGGATCAGGGTTCTGATTACTTGAAGTAATTTATAAGTAACAGTGACTAAGGTAAAAAGTAACAGGACAATGTGGAAAGGTCAAGTGGGTAAGTTGACCAGGATCTATGAATAAGTACCCAGGAAGATTTTAATAGAGCACATATTTCCTTCTAACTCTCTCCTCCAATGGTTTCTTTTAAGTATCTCTTACAATCCATTAATCTAACAACATGTTCATGTGTGACTGCAATACAACTTCGCAGTTACAATGTTCTATTGAGTCAACACTTGCAGAGTTTATTTCTGGGGAGTGGGTACAAAATAGAACTAGAGGAGAAGGGATCTGGAAAGAGATTGCCTAAGTAGTATCACCTAGCTCTAATGCTTGCAAGATTTTAAATGATGTGTCCTTTTCATGTCTCAGTTTCTTCATCCCTAAATGGGAACTAGGAAGTTTCAAACTCAGAGAATTCTTTTGATGAGCATATTCATTTTATTTTGATTGTCTGATCTATGAGGTCAGGAATTTCTTTGTTTAGTTCCCTATGACATCCCATGTCCAAATATTGTTCAACAGATAATGGACACTTGATGTCTGTTAAATGAATGGATTAATGTAGCGTTTTGAGCAATCCATGAATTACAGTGCACTTTTAATCAGTGTGGGGGTTGATATGTTGTTTTTTTTTTTTGCTTTTTTGTTTGTGTGTGTGGGGGGCACACCAAGTAGTTTTCAGTGGTTATTCTTGGCTCAGTACTCAGGAATCACTCCTTTTGGGTCTTGGAGGACCATATGGAATACTGGTGCTTGAACTTGGATCAGATGTTTGGAAGGCAAGCACCCTACCTACTGTATTATTGCTCCAGTCCCTACCATTTTTATTTTTTGTTTGTTTGTTTTGTTTTTGGGTCACCCCAGGTGATGCTCAGGGTCAGGGGTTACTCCTGGCTATGCATTCAGAAATTACTCCTGGCTTGGGGAACCATCTGGGATGCCGGGGAATCGAACTTCTGTCTGTCCTAGGTCAGCCAAGTGCAAAGCAAATGCCCTACACAGTGCCACTGCTCCGGCCTCAAGTCCCTACCATTTTCTTCGACATGACACCCTTAGGTTCCATCTAAGCAAAATTCAATATTTCTTCTTTCCAATAGCTAATTAGTATTCCATTGTACACACAGACCACAACTTCATTGTCCACTCACGTTTCTCCCCATATATTGTCTACTGTAAACAGAACTGAAATGAGCATAAGTGTCCATATATTTTTACTAATTAATATTCTTGTTTTTATGGGGTAGATGACAAGTAGAGGAATTATTGGGACAACTGGGGGTTCTATTTTTAATATTTTGAGAAGTCCCTATACTATTTCTATAGAAGCAGAAACAGATGGCAGTCTCATCAACAGTGATTGAGGAGTTTTACTTCTCATGTCAACCTCCCTCTCTTTGACTCTCCCTCTTTTTCTTTCAGGGATCCAATAATTACATTAAACTCTCTTGTATTATATAACACACTATTTTAATTAATTAGTAATTCTACCTCTAATTTGAATTTATTTTGGCCATATGAGCTACACCTTTACAGGTTCTATGATTAGACATGGGCATCTTTGCAGGAAGGAGACATTATTTTGCCTACCACTAGCATATCCTTTTACCAGCATCATGCCGGGGATTGGAACTTTAAAAGCAAACAACACCCTTTATTTGGGTAGGAGGTTTGGATCCTCATCTGGTGGTGCTCAGGGAATTTTTATGGCACTGTGTTCAAGTGTGTGTTTCAAAGTTAAACAGGTGATTACGTATGAGGTAAGCACCTTAACCCATACATCAATTCTTCAATCTCAGAAGATGTACTTTAAGTGAAGTCAAAAAGAGGAAAAAATTCCAAGAGGTCTCCATTTTATTGGTGTATAAGAAACAAAACAAAGGAATAGACAATGTTCAGAGAAAACAAAAGTTGAAATGGTACCTACTAAGCTTGCCAAACGTAAGGTGAGGGTAGACAGTAAAATGATATTTAGAAGCAGTAGAGATATTAACATTCTGATGGTGTGAATGGTGTAGTAACACGTACCTAAAACTTTAATATAAATGCCACTGTAACTGATTATAGTACAATTAAACAAAATAAGTGTATTTTTCTTAATGGGAGTCACAAACTGACAGTGCTTAAGACATACTTATTCCTCTATAAATAGGGAATCTATCATGGCAGTGCTAGAATGACTATCTATGGTGCAAAATATCATATCACAAACTTAACTGTCCTTTACCATAAGAAAGGGAGAGCAACCCTGCTTAGTGAAGGCAATTTCAAGGAATACCTCTTATGATGATGAGAATTCCCAAGAGAAATCTGCATTCACCCAAGCACTTAGCATCAGGGGCCTGATTTCTGGTCCATAAAACTTATTAGAAATAGGAAGATCTAAGGAAATGAAGGTTTAAATTATGCAAATACTTTTCCTCTCCAACTAACATTGGTAAAAACAAAAACAAAAACTTCCATTTATAATCCATTGCCTTACATCTCTTAGAAGAACATCAAATTTCTTTTCATGGTTTATATCTCAGAACAAAAGTCTGCATGGTGTTGGTCTAGTAGGCAAATATTTTGAGGTCAGCTTTTCCTCTTTCCTGGAAGTGGGTCTGGGTGGGTGCTGGACTCACATTCGGAAGACATGTGAGTAGCTTCAGGTGCAATTGAGCATTGTTTTCTGTTTGTTGACTTAAAGAAGGTAAATGTTAGGCCCAATAAATTTGGGAATCTTTCGTTTAGATATTATTTTCTCAAGTTTATGCCATTCACATTCAGAGAGGCACCTGTCTGCCTTAGGTGAAAACAAAAAATAATTAAAAACTGCCTAAAAAGTTAGAATCTGGCAAACACTCAATAATTCTCGCTGTAACTTTGCTTCTGCAACTCTTTTTTAGGCAGCAACATCATGATGGCTTGATATAGGAGCTCCTGTTGATGCTATTTCTTGAGTACAATCATCCAGTGATGGATTTTCAGGATTTGAATCAAAGGAAGATTTTTTTTCTGCAATCTGCACAAACCTGCTTGGCACTCTGTATTGTTTATGGAAAATCCAAATGTATATTTGTGTTCTCTTTTGGAAAGGGTGGGCGTTGAAAGGGAGGGGGTCACGCAGGAGATTAAGCTTCTCAGTTTCCATGCAGCCAGCTGAATGTCTAAAGTACTATCTGATTTCATAAAGTAAGCAGAAGTTTGAACTCAGTCTAGACTTTGGCTGACATGCAGACAAAGGAAAGGCAGAGAGTCTACCAAGAATCAGAGGGAATTCTACTTGAAGGATGACCTGGGATAAAGAGGAAATTGAACCATGATGAAGGAAACTTTTTCTGCCTCTCTGCTATTACTGTTCCTTCTATCTGCATGTGAGAATCATTTCTTTCCACAACTCCAAGGGAGCTATCACTATAAAAATTCTACAGAAGAGATAGACTCAGAAAGCAATTTCCCCAAATGACATACAGCTATGCATGGGTAAAGTAAAAACTTAAATAATTGCACTGTTCCTACCAATTCATGGTAAAGCTTTTCACTGTGAAAAATGACATCCAGACAGAAGAGCTAGCAGTGGACTAGAGCAGGGCTGTTCCACATCCATCACCAAGTTTCAAAAATTAGCAACATGGTGTTACTCTTATTTATTTCTACCATCTTTACTCAGTAGCCTTCCCCAAGTAGGTTATTTTGGAACCAGTTTCAAATATCATATTCAGATATTTTTTTTAATAAAGGACAGGTACTTATCAAAGTTAGATTCACAGCTCAACTTGACTTCTGAATGAAAATAATGAGATTCCTCAATACTAGCAAATGTCCAGGTTAATATCTCAATTTCCTTGATTGTGAGGCTAGGATTTAAGCACAGGTCTACAGTAAAATAATGAGGCACAGGTATGTAACAGATTGGAAAAAAAATTCCATACCTTTTGTCCTACTTTTAATTATTTATCTATTTTAAAAATACATTTTAAATTAAGGGAATATAATTTAGTTATTGATAGTAGATTTTTAAGCATATACTATTTTAACACCAACCCTTCCACCAGTGTCAATTTTTCTTCACCAGTGTTCTCATACTCCATCCTTAACCCCACCATACTTTTTTTAGGGGGGAGCACGTCTGGTGAAGCTCAGGGATTACTCCTGACTATTCGCTCAGAAATCGCCTCTGACTTGGGGGACCATATGGGACCCAGGGGATCGAACCAAGGTCCAGCCTAGGTCAGCCACAAGCAAGGCAAAGGCCCTTCCACTGTGCCATCACTCCGACCCCTCCCATCATACTTTTTACAGTGATGCCATGCTTTTAAGATAGAAACTATAGTTTTGTTAAATCCTCTGCAAGGAAGCAACTGAGTTCCTTTCTGCAGTTAACATGATCGATTGATATAAAAGTCTGGAAATGGAAGAAAGTTATCCTTGAACCCCTCACTCAGCTCTCTTATATGGGTATTCATGATGGAAAGATGATGGTCTTGGTATAAAGGCAAAAAACAGAGAAGGGGAAAAAAAAATCCTACCCCAGAAAAAAATAAGGTAGGCTCTTTCATTTAGAGCCAGGAAATAATATTATTCCCGATCCCTTTGTTCTTGTCCACATGAAACGAAGACATGATTATGTAAAGGCATGAAACATGTTCTCTGCTCAAGTTCATTAACCACGTCTGAGTTGCCATTTCTAATAAAGGATTCCAGCTCAAGCATTAGATCAGTAAGGAGCCTTTGATTTCAAAACTTAGGTAGAAATCCAAATTTGCTCTTTGGTTCTCTTTCCTTGCATTCCTGAAATTCACGTGTTTTGCCCTGAACTCTCTGGGAGCAAGGACCAGAGGTCTGAACACAACTTTTCAATTAATGCAAATCACAGTCTCTGGTTCTCCTCTCTGGGAACATGTGACCTGGCTAGAGGTTTATATTTTGCTCCGAGCAGTAACCAAGCAAATGAAGGCTTGCGCTGGAAGAGTTGATGAATGTGACAAGCCTGCGTGACTGGGGCTACAGCTGGCTGTGCTTGGCTTTTTCACCTAAGGTGCTTTCTCCACCAACCATGTGGGTTATTTATTTATTTATTTATTTTTGCCCTGCTCAAAGAAATTGGTCAGTCAGGTCAAGAATGTAGTTGTGTTTTGAGCTCGGAGGTGGGGAGAAAGAGTCACAATTAGTCGCAGGACTTAGAGCGACACACACACACACACACACACACACACACACACACACACGGCTACTTATTTGAAAATGATGGTCTCCTTATTTGAAAAGTAGTAAGTCTTGCTAAGGAAGTTTTGACATTATTCAAAAAAGCTCAAGGCTTTTTTCCAGGGAGCTTGTGTGACTGTTCAAACCATTGAAATCAACTGAATTATTAGAGCACAGATTGTAGGTTATCTGAGATGGGCAGCTTGGTTGTTTCTGGTGATTCTGAATTTAGAAAAGTGAGAGTGTAACATCTTGGAAAAGACAGACTAGGTAGGAAGCTACCAAGTGCCCACAGCCCAGACTGGTTAAACTCAGAGGAGAGAGCAAAGATTTCAGGTCAGAGGGAATATGGCAGGAAATGCAGGCTCAGGTAAAAGGTGAGTTCAAGGGCAAGGTCTAAACACAGGTTCTGTGGTAAAGAAGCTGTCAGAAAGGAAGTTTTGGGAAAGTCCCGTTGTTTGACCCCCATTTCTCTCCTGCTTCCAGCTCTTTTTCCTTTAGAGAGAAAAATGTTCCTAGCTAACTAACAAAAGTCCCAAATCAAATTTTTTTTCAGTCTGTGAGCTGATCTTGAACTTTCCAGGGGCTTGTGCTTCCTAGAAAAAAACAACAAAACTCAACCATGTAGGCACTTCCTTCTTGCTCTTGCATCTGGACAGGGGGGCCCCCCTCTCGCTTTGATTGGTGAGTGACATCTTCGAGCTTCTTTCTTTCCAGTCAAAGTGGAAAATATCAACTAAGGTTTCAAAGGAAAGGAAATGCAATGTATTTTCTCATCAAATTTGGCATTATCTCTTTTGCAGGCGGGCCTTTAATCTTCGCAGCAGTACTTTTCCATTGTATAATTCTGAGTGTGCCTTCAATCTGTCTGACTCTTTCAACTCGGGCTTTCGAAAACCCGCCTGCGATTTGTACAACTTATCTTCTTTTCTCATTTGTTTCCTCGATACTTTTGATTCTCACTTGCCAGGGTTTCTCTAGAGAAGCTGGGCGTTTTGCTTCTGCAAATATTGAATGTAACACAGATAAAACTCCGGTGTGGGTGTGAATTCATTAATGAGCTTGATAAAAAAAAAGATTTTTCCACATCCAACATCCTGGGAGGACTGATGATTTGGGGGCCTGTTGATATGAATATATAAATGAGAAACTGCAATAATAGACCTATGATTAAATGTGTTGCTTATTAAATACCATTTAATTTTTAAGGAGAAAGAAAATCTCTGTTCTAGTTCCTGAGACTTATCTTGAAGAAACTAAGAATTTCATAATGGAAAAAAAAAAAAACGGTAGACCCGAGTTGGATCTCCAGAAGTTGAACTTTAATAAAAATCAGGATATTATTATGCAGTTCACAGCAAGAATTTGTAAAGAAGCGTTGAGAAGGGAAGACTGTTTAGCATATAAGATCAAATGGAAGTCTGATGATATTCATTAGGAAAGAGGATGTCTATTGGATACAAGAGTAAGGCAAACAAGATTTACAGAGGTAAATATTGGCAGTGTCATTACTAATGTTATTCAGAGGAAATGAAGTTTCAATAAATGGGCTTGAAGTACCATTGGCTCCTTGCTAAGCCATGCCCAGTTGATTAAATGACTCTATGGTGTTTCTGAGAATGGTTTTATGAAATAGTTAGGCCACTTATTAACTCATCATATTTCAAGGCTTACTGATTCTGAAGATATAGTGATAGAGTACTTGCCTAACATAAGTGAGCCTCTGGGTTTCACCCCTAGTCCTGAAAAAAAAAAAAACTGTATTCAGCGCTTGCAAATTAGCCAATGGATATTTTTGATGAAGTGTTATGATCATCTTTGAGCAAGGAATTCTTCTAGAAACAGTGAATTCCATTTCAGAGATTGTTTCCTTGTTCTCTATAAATGAGCACACTAAAATCTTGATCTTACCTGAGGTTAAGTGATTCAAGGCAAGGAAGAAATTTCACTAGCGATGCTGGTTACAGGCTCAGGAGCAATCTTAGATGAAGTAAGGGTCTTCTTGACCAATTTTAGGACCTTGACCATTTTGGGTACAGTTTGGATGTTTATTTGCCTTCTTGTACTACCTAGTCTTAAAGTCATTCATCTTTTTCCAAAAAAATTCTGACTCCTCATTTTGATCTGGTAAACAGGATTTTATCTCATAAATAGGATTCTGAAACAACTGAAATTTGATCAACCAGTACAATCAGGCCCCAAACTTTTGGATGAAATTATCACTCTATGGGAAAACTAGGTACATGCCATGACTTTGAGCTTATTCTATTGCCCTTTGCCCTTCTGTATACTGTTTGGGAGGCCGCTTTTGATGGTTCCAATTATTTCCTGGTTGACCATACTCTCAAACCTACTGGCATTTCACAGTAAAATTAGGCTTCCATGTGACTTTTGCTTATGCTTTCCCACAGTTAATCATAATTTTGTGTCAATAGTTTCAACCCTATACCTAATAACCTATACCTATACCTATACCTAATCTCAACACTAACTCATTCTAATAACCATTTGCCTAAATCTAAGATGTCTTTCATTGTTTCTTCTTCCATTATCTAGTGTCCTCTGCTCCATTATCTAGTGTCCTCTGCTCCATTCCTCTTGTTCCTAATATCTTGAAATTAGAAACAAAAACAATCAAAATAAATGAAAATTGTTCTTTGGAATCCAACTAAAGAACAGCGGGACCTACATTTTGAGAAACTTGTGAAATAAAGGGTATGTAGCAGATTCCTGATATACTAACCCACTACATTCAGACAAGAAAATGTTTAGTTGCAAGTCACTTTGAGGCAAAACAGGGCAAGAACAGGGCAGAAAGCAGGCAGATGGCAGTGGTGTTTTGAGGAAGAAACAGAAAGAACAAGCAGGTATGAGTGGTTCCACAGTACAGTGTCTAGGTTATAAACAAGCCATTCTCTCATCACCAGAAATACCCTGGGTTCCTGTGGGTAGCCCTACGCAGTGGGGATAGCACTGCATGCCTACTTGGGAGGGGTGTGTTCCATAGCAAAGCAGAATGGAGAGAACCCACTATGGAAGGAGTGGGAGTTGCAATTGTTAAGAAGCTTAACTCGCACACCTGTTTTCCATCCTCAGCATGTGGCAGCTTAGTGGTAACATTACTCCTTGTTTTGGAAAATATAGGTTGGTTCTCAGTGCATTTTTTTGGCATCCCATTAGGAGTCTGGGAGTTCATTTCAATCCATATAAATTCTCTGGGGTTAGGTGAGTAACACAGAGCCTTTCTAGTCTTAGGAAATTTCATATTTTCTGAAACTGGAAAACAGGCCTGTGAAAATGTAGGACTTTGATTGTAAAACAAAGAATCTTGCAACAATTTTTCATCCACATTCTGTACTCTGCTCCCTGCTCCTTCCAGCTCTGCTCTTCATCTTAGACATATTGTTTTGTCTGTTGTTGAATTTAATCTTGCTGTTCTGAGCTTTCCGTCCATCAGAATCAATCCCCTGGTGATAATAATACTTGTGTGTTGTGTGAAATGATGGAAATATATATATATATATATGTATATATATATATATTTTTTTTTTTTACAAATGACATACGTGGAAAGAAAACAACAAAGTTACCTGTAAGAAGGTAAAACAAGTGGACAAATGTTTCTTTAAGTGCAGCTAATTGCACAGAATATTTTATGGCATTTCCATGGAAAAAGTTACAGGACATCTCTAGAGGATTCCAGGGGAACTTTTATAGCTATTTCCTGCTCCATCAGCATTTTATAGAATCCCGTGGAAAGCAGGGGTGCTTGCTGCTATATCTGGTTAGTCATGGGCATCGGTTTCTGCTGGATAATGGAGGAACTCAAAACATAAATGCTTGTGAAGATTATTCTGAGAGGGGACATCCACAGTTCTGTGACCATGAGATCCCATGGGGTTGAGAACCATCTTTCAGGAGGGTCCTTTGTGTCAGATCAGGAAGAGAAAGTTGGTTTGCTTCCATCTCTGGAATAGTGCTCTCTGAGAGTTCTCAACCTTATTGCCATTCTCCGTCAATGAAAGATCATTTTGAGTATTATCATATGTGGTTGAGAGGGGCTATTTGAATCTTGTATTCAATTTAAATATTTTCAAAGGTGCTTATATAATCAAAAAAAGTCAGCACCTCATGTAGCAAAGACATACTATGGGTATAAACACAAATAAATGTTAACTGAGGAGACTATGCTGAAACTAGTAGTTTGAAGTTGATCGAGTATAACCTGAAGGTGTTTTTCAAAAAATACTTGTCTAAAATATTCTATATATTACCTATTAGGCACATGGCCAAACTACTGTAGCCAATCCTACCCACTGCTATAGAGACTCTGTCATGGTCATTTCAGGAAAATTTCAACAGTCCTATAAAATATCCAACTGATGGGGGCCGGGCGGTGGCGCTAAAGGTAAGGTGTCTGCCTTGCCAGCACTAGCCTAGGACGGACCGCGGTTCGATCCCCCGGTGTCCCATATGGTCCCCCAAGCCAGGAGCGACTTCTGAGCGCATAGCCAGGAGTAACCCCTGAGCGTCAAATGGGTGTGGCCCAAAAACAAAAAAAAAATATATCCAACTGATATTGGATATTGCAGCTGTTTTATAATTAGGTAATTATATTACCTGTTATATTGATGCAAATTATTTAAATTGAATCTCTGATGAAGGGCAATGAAAATATAAAAGGCTTTATATATATATAAAATTAATACGTGACTGACTATTAGCAGGGAATGTATTGGAATTAGGAGATCCGATGTGGATGATCTTAGATGAACGTGGTCTTTGGGTACTTGGATGGATTTACTGAAACTCAGAATTTCCTGATTTCTTATTTGTCTGTGTATGCATCATGCTGGGAATCAAAAGGAGACTGCATGCATGCAAAGAAAACATTCTAACCCTGAGATACTTCTCAGTTCTGATTCTTAAGCTTCTGATTCTTTGCACATTTCCAATGTTTGAATTGACATTCTAGTAAATCATAATATAGTTAAAAACAACCTACTTGCATGAATTTAGAAAGTGAAAATTTCTAAACACACTGCCATGTAGAACAATCCAGAGATAGAGCAGGAACTTGCTATGCAACTTTTCCAGAGCAGGGAGACCTTTTGAATAATCTGCCTTGGTTCACAGTCTATTTGTTGTTAAAAAGAATCCAATAATTTAGATGCCTGAGTCGCTGATATTTCCAGTTGATTGCAATTTACTGAATCTGTGCAGAAAGATTTAGAAGATGCTCATTTCTCACACAAGGACACCCACCAATCCTCAAAAACTTGTGTTTTGGTCTCCAGACATTCGACATCATTCCACATGGCTCATGGCCCTCCCCAGTTGCTCAGATGTTGTTTTCCTTGTTCACATAGTGGTGTGTCTCCATGATGCCAAGATAACTAATCAGTTCAAGATATTCTTTGAAAAAGTAAAACCAGTAGTGTTTAGCGCCATGGAGACAAAACAGCCATTTGATTTGAATTTTGTCCATTTTCAATCAGTGGTTTGAGAATCATGGAGAAAAAAAGCCTGTTTTTTTCATCTTAAAAGGTGTTTGTCCTCTCTCCCATCTTTCCTGATTTCTTTCTCTGCACCCCTCTCCTAAGCTTTCTCTCCTTCCTCCAACTTCCTTCCTTCCTTCCTTCCTTCCTTCCTTCCTTCCTTCCTTCCTTCCTTCCTTCCTTCCTTCCTTCCTTCCTTCCTTCCTTCCTTCCTTCCTTCCTTCCTTCCTTCCTTCCTTCTTTCTTTCTTTCTTTCTTTCTTTCTTTCTTTCTTTCTTTCTTTCTTTCTTTCTTTCTTTCTCTCTCGCTCTCTCTCTCTTTCTTTCCTTTCTTTCTTTCTTTCTTTCTTTCTTTCTTTCTTTCTTTCTTTCTTTCTTTCTTTCTTTCTTTCTTTCTTTCTTTCTTTCTTTCTTTCTTTCTTTCTCTCTCTCTCTCTCTTTCTTTCTTTCTTTCTTTCTTTCTTTCTTTCTGTCTTTATTTCTTTCTTTCTTTCTTTCTTTCTTTCTTTCTTTCTTTCTTTCTTTCTTTCTCTCTCTCTCTTTCTTTCTTTCTTCTTTCTCTCTCTCTCTCTTTCTTTCTTTCTTTCTTTCTTTTTCTTCTTTCTTTCTTCTTTCTCTTTTCCTTTCTTTTCCTTTTTTCCTTTTCCTTCCTTCCTTCCTTCCTTCCTTCCTTCCTTCCTTCCTTCCTTCCTTCCTTCCTTCCTTCCTTCCTTTCTTTCTTTCTTTCTTTCTTTCTTTATTTCTTTCTTTCTTTCTTTCTGTCTTTCTTTCTTTCTTTCTTTCTTCCTCTTTCTTCCTTCCTTCCTTCTTTCTTTTTCTGAATATATTTGACTGTTTTCTTCCATTTTGAATGATATTTATGAAAAAGTTACAATACCCAATAGAGAAAACATATTATAACTAAGTTCCATGAAATACACAAAATTTTCCCCAATGTTTAAAGCAAGTAATGATAAATGTCTTTCTTTTGTTTTCTTTTTTCTACAGTTGCTTACTGAATTTCAACCATATGTTTGAAAATTTTTTCTTTAAGTTATTTATTTGATATGAATATTTTAGACATCAAAGATACCTAATCAATTTGACAAAATCTTCCTTATTTTCCCTGGGATTTGAGTGATATAGGGTTTAGCTATTGTTCTGTAGACTACCCATGTTTTTACTAAAAAGACATTCACACACAAAATAAAAACAAAAAACAATATTGTGCTGACATAGGTGTCTTTAAAGTTTGAAGGTCATGTGACTAAATATTTGATAACTTTGGAGGTCACACATTGTTGAAGAGGGAGGATCCTTGTGGCAGGATCCTTGAATGTAATAATAAAATTAGTAATAATTATCCACCATTTTATCAGAATAGATGCCTACCAAAGGTGACAAAGCCAAATGTCCAGGATTCTGGCAAAACCGTTTCAGGAGTTTGTAAGTTTGTTCTATACTGGGTTTAGGATAACAACTTGGGTGAAGAGTTTAAAATTAAATATTGCAAATTTTGTGAAAACATTACAGCAACTGAAAGCCACCAAAGTCTCAATGTCAAAGAATTAGTTCTGATGCTGACTGTTAGAAATATTTTGCTTCTTTGGCTTTCTACTGACTTATCTACAAAAGTAAACTAATGTCATTAGTAGCTGCATAACTTATTTTTTGGTGTATATATGGGAGAGGGGTCTCATTTCTGGCTCTACATAAGAACTACTTTTGTAGTGCCTGGGGGGCAATATAATATGCGGGAGGTTGAACCTGGGATGGCCACATGCAAGACAAGTGTTCTATCCTATCTCTCTACCCTATGTAGTTGCATAACTTTTAAATATAAAAACTCAGGTATGTTCACCCAGACCTCCATGAACCTTCTTGATTGGTCTTCAGAAGGCCAGAAACTTCTAAAAAGAAAGGTAAGAGATGATTCTCGGTAATAGGGATGCTTTTAACCCAGAATGAGTTGACTCATTTTTGCAAATGTGAATTATTAGAAAATTAAATTTCTTCAAGCCTCAATTACTTCTCTTTGACACACCTTCCATAAATCCACATGATCCAGGGGCACATCCATAACCTCTCACCTGGAAAACAGCAAGAGGCCAACGGGTCAGTGTTTTCTCCCTCTTTACATCCTTCCTTCTGAATATGAGCATGTCTGAGGATGCTCAGACAAATCTGTCCCTTACAGTCCACTAGCCCAAATAGTTGTGGAGGCCTGATAATGATGATCTCCAAAAGAATGCTTTTTGGTGAAAGCATGATTGTTTTTTAGACTAAATTATTGTCTCGGGCATCTTTATTGATGGAAAATTGTATGAAAACAATTATGCCACTAGTGACATAATCCCAAGGGTCAGTACTTTGAATAATTGTCAACTATTAAACCGAGACAGTAATACATGGGAAAATACAATAATAGTTCTCACAAACCCACAAGTCTTCATAGCGTTGTGGCCATGATTTGTGTTCTTGAGACTGTATTTTCTCCACCCAGCCCATGTTTTGGGGACCCCCTAAGGCATTCTTGCAATGTTCCATTCACCCATCATACCATTTAACACTAGGGACCAAAAAATGCAGAAATTCTTTGGCTCTGCTGTGCCGGGGACTACCAGGACCACACCATTGATTGGATTGTTATTAGGGTCACAGCCTGTGGACTTCAGGGGGCTCCAGAGCTAGAAACATTAAGGGTTAATTAGGGGACCACATAATGGTCAGCATCAAATTGAAGTCCTGATGCATGACTCAAAAATGAATATACCCCTGAGATCTGTGTCATCTCTGTCACCAGAGAGTGTTTTCATATGGTAAGAACATAGACAGTGGTCATTGAGTGAGTAATTATATTGAAAAAATCTACCTGGTTCCATGGCTGAAGCCTAGAAAAGAAATTACAAATAAGGACAAAAGAATAGGAGTAGAGGAACTTAAGTAAAGAGAATGAAGGTGCAGCATAAAGTCATGAATACAGTAAGGGAGGATGGATATAGGTCAGTATATTTTCCAGGGCCTTTAACTTAGATTAACTATCATTTCTCTGACCTAGTAGAATCAGGTGACCAATAAAAAAAGGATATTTCCCAAACCAGAGAACTTTAAAAGTCTGGAATATTTTATTTTTGTTATAAACTGATAGTTTTCCAGTGATTGTAAACATTTCTTCCATAACATAGATTCAAAGCTTGACTGTATCAAAATTACATGCAAGCATTCTATTACACTCAGATTTTTGGGTAGAGATATATATTGTTTTACTGAATAATAATCCTGAGATCATGGAAGCACCCGAAGCTATATTGAACTGGAGCTAAAATATATATCACTGTGCTAGGGGTATTAGATGTTGTTCCATCTTCTCTTAAGTAGAAACAAAGGCTTACAACATACTTCCAATGTTGCATCAGTTTTTGAAGGGAAACAAAGCAAAATCCTCAGTTAGGTGAATACATAGCCCCAAAGATCTAAATCTACTTCAAAAAGAAGGGGTTTTCACATCTTTGTTTTGTGTATAAATTACCAAGAATGGGAATCCAAGAAAGCAGCCTTCTGATTTGAGGCTCTATCTCTTCTCGAACTGCAAGAAGCTGACTTGCTGTGGTAAGAAAACAGAAAATATTGCTGTTTTTCCTCCCCACTCTGCCCTTACTTGAAGGACATAATGCAGACCAAGTGAGGATACAGGAATTAGGGAAGTCAGTTAGGGAAGTCAGGCCACTGGACAATAGGAGGTGGGCACAATAGGGACAACTGTACCTCCTTTTCATAGATTTCAGCCTAAATCCCATGCACTACTGGACCTCACTCTTGCAAGACCTTTTCTCTAAGACCTGCTTTGATGTTGTCCCACTTCTAACTAGTTGAAATCAGACCTGGTGTACTTGCAGCAAAGTTTGAAGCTACCATTTGTCAAAGCTATCTCACCTGTTTTCTGGGTTCAGTAAGTCACAGTGATCTGTAGCCACCGCCTTTGGTGTATTTGACACCCTATGCAAATACCCTCTGGGTTAATGGCACACTGCATTGTGACTACTTCTTTCCATTGGCTGTGTTGTACTAGATGTGCACAAAAGACAGAACTGTAGCCAACCCACAGCTGCTTATAGGGCGTGTACTGTCATTTTGGTCAAATTCCTGGACTGTCATCTACCATCTATCACAAATGTCTTTCTTCAAAGGGAGAATAGGAAAATAAACTTTGACTTTTGCAAGCAAAAGAGAGCAAGAAATTGGTTCAATGATATGAATTTTATTAATTATGCAACTTTTTTGGAGAAGAGGTAGAAGCCTGATCCGTGTTTGGAAACACCAAAGAATTTAACAATTTACTTCCTACTTTCAAGAAAAATTTCCCCATAAGGCTAATGCATGCAGCCTAATTCTATACAGAAGTTTCATAAAAGCCTTTAGGCAAGCCAAGGATTCTAAGTATTTTACATTCTCCCCATGGATTAGATTTCCAAAATGTCTCCCTAATCTTTTGTTGATGCTAAATATATATCCTTTTGGAGAAAGAGAACTTTTTTCCTTTTTATATTTTATGGATTTTATAAATACATCCTTCATAAAAACAGTCATTTTAGGCATCTAGTCAAAATACAAGTAAAAGGAAAAATAGAGATTTGGTGATGATTGGATGCATTTTTAGTATTTCTGCCTGGGAAAGAAGATTTGGGGTAAGTGTTACAGTCTTCTTGAAATTAAGCTGACACAGAATAAATTGGGAATGTTTCACCATTTGGTTATATAATTTAAAGAACAAAGACTTCTTTTGGGTGCTAATTTGATTTTGGACATCTGTGAAGTCCACACTGTTGTGCAAATATAATCAATCTTGGGCTTTAGTTGCACAGTTAGAAATGTGGATATTGTTTATATCTTTCTTTAAGAATTGGGCTGCAAATCTTTGTATAGCCATTACTATTACTTAAATTATTCTCTCAACACAGAAAAATTTTAAAGTCATAGGAAACCATAATTATCATATGATCTTCAATTTTATTTCAAAATAAAGAAAAGGGGATAAAACAGGTCTATATTAGGTGTAATATCCCCAAGACACTGTTTGTGTCTTCTTGTCTACAATTCCTTTTAATATTTTTATTTTCCTTTTGGGAGGACCTATCAAGTGTTATTTGAAGGTTGGGGGCCTCTCCCAGTGTTTTTTTTTTTTTTTTGACCAAATAGGCCAGTGGGAGTTCTCCAGCATCACACCTTGCAGTATTAGAGGATTTCCAAAATGTACCTTGTGATGCATAGGGACCAGATAAAGAGACTTGCCTGTAAGCTACAGAAAAAAAATGAAACAATCCCTATACCACTTCTATAGCTCTCATGCTCTCTTTGTAACATATTGCGTTCTACTATAACTCTTGATGACCAGTAGGAACACACACGTAGGGGCATCAGTTTTCCATCCAGTATGGTAAATGAGTCTAATCACAACTGGAGTTATCAGACTCTTCTAGCATCTAGGAAATGAAGCACAGATATTACCACCAGATACCAGTGATATTACCCAAAAGAAACAATACAAGTGCTAGATTAAATCTAGCAAGACTGACATCCTTCTATATTCAATCTTCTCTGGTGGTGGCAGAATGCAAAGGACACAATGGTTGCTCTTAAAAGTGAAAGTCATTATAGAATGACTGGTCAATAGAAAAGAATAAAGCAGATGTTAGTTCTGAATGGCTTTAAAATAAGCTATCACAACAATTGGATGGTTGTTAATAAGATGCATTTATTATTTCTTAGTTTCTATGTGTCCAGAGACTGGAAATTGCTTAAATTGGTTTTTGAACTCAGTCTGTGTTTTCATGCATCAGGTGGCACTGTGATATTTTCTGAACACTAATTTGGGAAGAATCCATTTCCAAGCTTGCTTTCTAGTGAATGCCAGAATTCACTTCCTAGATCATTATTACCTGAGCTCCTTGTCACTCGAGTTTCTCCCTAGTGCAGGGAGCCTTATAACTTAGCAATGGAAGGAGTGTAATATATGATTGCGTTGTAATAGAAGTTGCTATAGTCACAGAAGTGAAGTATGCAGTGGGTTCAAAGCAAGTTGAAGTTTCAGTCCATGCTTGAAAGTATGGATTCAATGGAAAGCCTGGAAGACCAAAGGTTTGCATTATTGAATGACCCAGTGAAACAGAAACTTCAAGAAGGCAAGGGATAAGGGTAAGTTAGAAGGGGTCACCAAGGATGAAGACAGAATCACTTGATGCTGTTTTATAACCTCTCAGGAAAGACCTAACTCTATTTCTTAGAAACCACTTCTCATTAGAGTTACAATAATTACATCATTAAAAAAGATTTAGTTTTTCTATGTAATATTTACTAACTTAATCATTCTTCGTGTACTGGTAATTATAAATTCATTCATTTTATTGTGAAAACATCACCATTCATTCCAGAATTCCTTTCACATCACAGACATTGCTAGACTTTATCCTTTAAACAAATTTCCATTTTCTTCAAACCTTAATCCTTTGACTTTCTATCTCTGTAACTTTTGTTATCCTAGATACTACCTAAACATGGGATCATACAGTGACTATTCTATTTCAATTTGTCCTTAAGTGTCATCCATGTCATGACATGTAACAGAAGTATTTTCTAATATTTAAAGCTGAGTAATATTTCATAGAATGCTGATACTGTGTTTTCTAATTTCATGTCAGTTATGGACACTAGAATTTCTTCCACCTTTTGGCTCTTGTAAATAAAATAATTATGAAATGGATTAAAATATCTATGAGATTCTTATTTCAATTTTGTTGGGAATATATCCAGAAATGGAATAGCTGGATCATAAGGTGATTCTATTTTTAATTTCTTGAGGAAATGATGATTTGTTTTTATACAATGACTGCTGCCTTTTTTAATTTGACAATGTCTTGTTCATTTTTTACATCCCAGCTAATATCTTTATTGCTTTTCTATTAATAGTAAGCATTCTAAGGAGTGTGAAGTGGCATCTCACAGTAGTTTTGAATTTTATCTACCTAATGATTAGGGATGTTGAGAATATTTTCAGTTCATTTTATATTTTCTCTTACCAGCTATATTTATTTATAATTTATTTATTCTTTAAACTTGCTAATAGATAATTTTCCTACTAAAATGACTTTAAGACAAAAGCATAAGGTGAATCTATTTCTGATTGTTTTTGTTTTGGTATCAAATTTTCATAGTGTTTTGTGTCTTATTTTCCAGTATAGAAAAGAATCCAATTTAGGAAGTCTATCTCTAAAGATTTTATCAAAGGGTTGACTGATTCTTTTGGGTGCCTTTATTAACAACTTGAGATTTTAAGATTAAGTCCAGGTTCACACACAATTTTCAAGCAATAACTTTTATCTAAGAGTGCTTTGAACTACCCATATTGTGTTCAAAGAAGGTGTTTGCCTTGATGTGATAACAAAAAGTGGAACCATTTATATACCTCACAGTGCTCATCCAAGCAATGAACAAATCCAATGGTGATTGGCATAGATCTTTCCCTAGAGGAAAGGGGAATGGGCAGGACTAAGAAACTACGAAGCGATTTGAGTAACCCATGCTTCTAGATTTTCATTTCTCTCCCCTCCAAAGATTCTACTCTTAACATCCCCTTTGTATCTAATAAATTCCATAAAAAAATACACTTTTACATAATTGTTGTATAATTATTGCTAGCTTAGCTAGCATCTCCAAAGGGCACAGAATACAAATATAAGTGGGATAAAACTTTTGTTAATATATTGCTGATGTTTACTATGGAAGAATCCAAGAAACAAGTTTCTTTCCAGAAAAAAGTGATAGATAAATGCATAATAAACAGGTGATAGTATTCATTCTTGAACAATACATATTTCAACTAATACCCAGATTTTCTTGTGAATAGACTTATGGTATGATTTTTAAAATGTTAACATTTTCTACTCTATTGGATAAGAGCATTATATAATAATGCTCATAACGTGAAAAAATACATGGTAATTAATAAAGTTGTGTTAGTAATTTGTGGTTTAGAATTGCAGTTAACAGCAGACATTCAGTAGTTAAGCTTGGGGACATTAAAAGCTAGACATAATTTGGATTATGTGGGAGCTGGGTGCCCCTAACTATTACATTGCTGAAAGAACAATTATATATATTTAGTTGGGGAATTCCAAATTCATGTGTAGAAAATTTTCTTTCCAAAGCTCAAATTGTTGTAACTCTGTCTCTACCCCCACACTCCATGCTCTTCAGATTGAGTGATTGGTTCTGCACTTTGCAATAAAAGAGTCAAAAGACTTTACTTTTTTCATTCTTCTTCTCCCCTTTATTTTCCATTACTCTAATGAAATTTGCAGACATGGAAAGGAAACCGAGTTATTTATAGGAGAGGGAGGAATGTGATCGCTAATTGTGCTTAGTCTATTCCTAAGTGTGTAATCTGTTTGCTATTAAATTTTACAATCTTTCAGCAATATACACATTTTTTAAAGGGGGAGAACTTCATAAATCTGACAAAGAAAAAGCAAAGTAAATTATACTAAGGGTTCAAATCTTCTAATCAAAATCAGGTTTAAAATAAAAATTTATTTGTAGGATTAACTTCTTCTGCAGCACTGAGCGCCCCTCTCCCACTTCAGTGAGTTTATTCATTCCTTTTAGACTTGTGAGTTTTGATATCACTACTCTAGATTGATATAAACTTTCCGTGGAGAATGATCATGAACACACACCTCTACACAAGGAAAACTGAGTCATATGGGATCTTTCTTGGATGCAAGAGTCTAAGAAGGCCCTGGAACCTTTCCACTCCAAATCCTACATTTTGATGTAATAATGAGAATAGCTCAGAATTCCATGGGAAATAACATCTATCAGGATTTTTTTTCTCATTTTCTGCCTTACCTAGTAATCCTGAGAACCTGATTATTGGAAATTAAACACTAGGTCAAAAGTAACTAAGATAATTTTTAATCATTCTCAAAAATCACTGTTATTTCCATAGTGGGAATTATTTCCTGCTTGAAATTAGTTTCAGTGTGGCTATCAGGACGGTAGGGAATAGAAAATCTCTCAAATTGCTTTAAGGAAAACCTGTTTATCAAAAGACCATAACCTTCAAAATTTGCAATTGG
Organism: Suncus etruscus; assembly: GCF_024139225.1. Lineage (NCBI taxonomy): Eukaryota > Metazoa > Chordata > Mammalia > Eulipotyphla > Soricidae > Suncus > Suncus etruscus. The sequence goes on from NC_064848.1 coordinate 199,561,045, forward strand.
AAAACCATCAAGAGAGTAGCAGATTCAAAAAGGCAGGATGAGAATCTCCTCCACAGAGCAGTTTTTCCCATTTTTGTTTCTTGTTGAATTCCCTTTGACTCTTTCTGTTTATTAACATTATCACGTCACTTATCTCCACAGTTATATTTCCCTATTGTTATGTTTTCATATGTATTTATATATTTACATACTTTTAGTGTGGGGTTTGTGAGGTTTGATTTACTCCTGAATTTTGCCTTACCTTTACTTCTGCTTTCTTACTCAAAGTTGCCCAGTATTTTCAATTAAAATTTTTTAGAAAAGGATCCAAAGAGTTAAGTTTAACCTTACATACCATTACAAATATTACTCTAGGTCAGGGGTCTCAAACCAACGGCCCGTGGGCCGTTTGCAGCTCTCCGTACATTTTGTGGCCCGCGGCCGGCCTTCAAATATCGCACTATTCGCGATTATTCGCTTACCAAATAATCGCAATAAAAATCTCATTAGTAAGGAAAAAAATCGCATTAAACATTCGCATGCCCCGATCAGTTCCTTCGGGATATGCAAATGCGGTTTTTTTTGCGAATTTTTTTCTTACTAATGCGATTTTTTATTGTGAATATTTGGTAAGCGAAATCCCTTATGCGGCCCTGACTCACCCCGACTTGGCCTCCTGCGGCCCCCAGGTAAATTGAGTTTGAGACCCCTGCTCTAGGTTGTAGGCCCATTAATGTTTGAGTGGGTTTTTTTAGTACTGACTTTTTGTCATTGACTTTAAGAGAGAAAGAACAGAATCACAGATGGTTGCACGGTCGCCTCTCAATTGGGGTTATAACTTTGTGGACTCTTTTGGAGGTTAACACACTGTTATCCAGGGAAACTAACCAGAACAAAAAATAGAGCACAGCAATGATGTGAGTTTGAATATTTCTAAGTCTCACATTCTCTATAGAAACGAGGTCCTATCTACTTCTCACAGCATGATAGATAGCTATTGCTTACAATGTAAGATATGAACACATTCAATCAATTAAAATAAGAAGGTAGCATCTTCTCCTAATTTTACAGGTTGATCAAGCAGTTCTGCTACCTGGGATTTGTATGGGGATGTTTGGAGAATTGAAAATATCTTCACTCTCATTGGTTGGCCATTTGTGTTGGATGCTGTCTAGGAGCAGACTCCAGGAATCTCTTTATGTGGACCCTTTCATGTGTATTCTTGTTTCCTTCTTGTTTGGGGGAGCTGAGTTCCATGGAGGAGAAGGAAACCCCAATATATAGGCATTTAAGAAACTCAATGCATTGCTCTTTATAAAATTATGGTGGTGAAATCAGATCTTGGCAACTTAAATCTCAGTGTGGAGACCGTCAAAGATATGAATACTGGGGCATGTGGTTCACTGAGATCCCAGAGATAGCAGTTTATTATACTGGTTAGCTGTATCAAACAAGATTATAGACACTATTTTTATATTTAACGCAATCATTGGACATCATCATTGAATTAGAACATTTTTCCTAAAAATGCATAAGATTTTATTCACAAAAGTATTTTTCTTTGCATATTCATGTACTTGAAACAAAAATATATTTAATTTAAACATTAATATTATATCACACTTTTTAAACATATGTAGGAATTTTTTATTCTTTTTTTAAAATTTTTATTGTGACCAAAGTGCATTACAAATCTTTCACTGCATCATTTATGGTACATAGTGACAAAGAATGAGGGGCATTCCCACCACCAGTGCTGTCCTCCCTCTACCCGTTTCCAGCATGAATCCCATATCTCCCTCCATTACCCCCAGAATGCTAGTGCAACTGGTCTCCACTGTACAGCTTGTTGTAGATTGAGTATCCATTCCACTGTTATTGGAGATAAAAAGGATAAGAAAAAAGGAGAAAAAATTTGGTAACAAATTTTGTAAAAAATTTGGTAACAAATTTTGTAAAAAATTTGGTAACAACTACCAAAAAAGAAAGAGAGGAAAAATATGGAAGGAAAAGGAAAAAAAATGCACCCAGCAAATAAAAATAAAAATAAATCACCAAATAATAACTACAAGAGTGAAAAAGAAAGAGAAAAAGTGGAAGAAAAAAGAGAAGGAAAATAAAGTCAAAAACTAACAAATCAAAATAAAACAAGAAAAAGTAGGGGTGCTGGAGTTGCAGGGTTTTGCTTTCCCACTTTTTTTTTTTGGCATAGGCACAGCAAGCATTGGGGAAGAAAGGGAATTCCCATGGCCTAAGAGATTCAGGGTTTCTCCATCCTTGAAGTATATTATCATGGGATCAACCCCTGGCTCCATATATACTCATTACCCCATCCCAAAGGCTTTTTTGTGGTGCCAGGAAACTTTCCTCTCAGTTGTGTGTGAGAAAAGCAAGCCACTGTAGCTAGTGATCTTGGTATTTGTGCAGGTTATAGGTCAGGGTCTAGGATAGAGTCTTTATGGTTCTAGAGGTTCCTATCCATCATTGTTGTTGTTTTCAGTCTTCTCTAACACTTGCTCCCTGTTTTCATTCAGTCCCTAAGTCGAAGCCTAGGATATTATGGATCTAAAGGTTCTGCTCAGTCTCTATTGTCCAGGTTGGGCCTCTGAAATAAGACATCTTGTTGTTGTTGTTGTTGTTGTTGTTGTTGTTGGAGTCCTGGGCTACAGCCTAGGGTAGGGTTTTCCTTATTGGTCCCAAGGTAGTCATGGTTGTCAAAGTCAGTTTTCTGTTGTTAGTGCTCTTATTTTTCACAGTTCACAGGATGATACCTCTTCTGGTTTCCATTTAGTGTTAGGTGATGTGATAGGACAACCTGGTCTTAGGTCAAGCTGTCCTTTCCTCGTTGTCATGTCAAAACTGGACAAGTTGGTGCCAGAGCAGTGTTATAAATCTCCCAATGGAGCTCAGTTCCTGGTGGTGTTGCCTGGAGCTGTATCAATTCTATGTCTGGGATCTGGGGTTTGGGATTGGACTAACACTGTCCAATTTCCTGGAGATTGCGTTGTATCCACATGACACATGTTCAGGATGGGAGGCACCCTTCTGCTATAAAAAGTGTGAGTTCTTATCCCTAGAAGATAAGATCTTGTTTCTTTATCTATGGTTTCCCCTTTTTTTACTGTGCCCATACAAAAACGTATGGTGTCATACTGTATTGATGGTGCTATTCTGGGTAGGGATGACAGGCTGTACACACAGTCTCTGTGGTCTGGTTTTGATCTGAGCTTTTATCCCAGTCAAGGCTTTTTGTACCAAGCAGCACCAAAAATAGTAAGGATAGAGAAAAAAATGTATATATTAGAATAGAACAAGTAAATAAAACTGAGTTAAAAAGAAAATGTATTCGAATAAAACAAGTGGTGGAGGAGGCTACCTGTATATTTAGGAATACACATCTTAAGATGTATTATTATACAGGTATTGATCTTCCATAGGCAATATAAGACTCCCAATTAGGACTTTTGATATATTCTTGTGGGGAGTAAAAGCCAAGGTACTTTTTGTATCACAGGCCTTGGAATTGAGTTTGAGACATGCTTTTCGGCATTAGGGAACCCTATAGTGTCCTTGAGCTGGGGGTTTTGCTGAAGCTGATTCCTGTATCATACAACAGTCCACGATTTTGTGGGGGTGAAAGGGGCCATCAAGCATGAGTTAGCAGGCATGCTGGTTGTAGTTTTTTGCCAAGGCATGAGAACGGGGGTCCAGTGGGTGTCTTTCACTGAGGAACTGGAAGGTGGTCTGTTGGGGCAGGAGGTCAGTCTTGATGCCTACCGAGTTAGGAACTAAGGATAAAGAGGGTTAAATTAGGCGAAGATAACAGATCAGGATTGGGAGATGAGGGGGTAGAAGAGACACAGGAGTAGGGGAGAGGCAATACATGATAGGGGCTATATATATATGAATTGTTTATGGTTTCGGCTTGGAGTCAGTGCGGAAAGTCATGTCCACATATAGACTGACTTTAAAGATCTATTTGAGTGTTATCATCCAAATCTTGGGCATTCCATTTCCTTTCCTAGGAACCGTCTAGAATAAAGAGTATTTTTAGATAATGCTTTAAAAGTATATGCACCCGTGCGGTTTTGAAAATGAGTATTAGTAAGAAAAAACACCACTGCAGGGGGTCCAGTATGCATAGGGGAGGAGTTTCCCTCCTCCCCTCTCCCCCCAGAGCCCAGTTGCCAGACCTGGCCCTGAAGGCCAGTCTGATATGGGGGGATCTCGGTCTCCTGGACCAAATGGTCAGCCCAGGAGGCCTTTGGCCAGCTGTCTGCCCAGATTTCCAGCCATACCAGTAGAAGAGGAGCAGGAGTCCTGGCATTTGGGGTCTTCTGGGTCCAGCTGCAGCCTCCCTCTCCAGTTTGAAAATACATGGGAGAGGAGTTTCCCTCCTCCCCATCCCCCCAGAGCTCAGTTGCCAGACCTGGCCTTGAAGGCCAGCCTGGCGTGGGGGGATCTCGGTCTCCTGGACTTTTTAAACATATGTAGGAATTTTTTATTCTTAAAAATATTTCAATGTTCTCTGAAATTTTATGCATTCCAAACATCTCCTGAGGCCTTACAATAACTTAAAAATACAGCAAAATAATATTGTAGTTGCGGGGTTTAGTGTATCAAAATCAGAAAAGTTTGTGAGTGAAAGCATCTTCGAATGGGAGCCTTGAAATGTTTGTAGGCGAACAGGATTAATCATCTAAGACCCCAAATCTTATGCTTTGACAAAAAATGACATAGAAGTTTAGAAAGAAGCAAGTTTTTCCAAGGTCAGGGTTAAATTTTTAATTATTGTCCTTTGTCTTGATGAATCATCTACCCAACACAGGCTAATCAGTGAATTAGGCAACATACCTAATAATATATCATAGTATTCATATTCAATAATTAATCTCCATATTTAAAAGGGTTATATTCAATATACTTAGCTCTACATAGTTGAGGATAAAAGAGCTATATCTTGAAATTTTAAGTATATAATTAAAGATTATATAAAGGCAGCAAATATGTATATAAAAACATTAATTGCTAATCCTAAATTGCAATAAAGTTTATACAAACACCAGACAGTACAGTGACTGAGATTATTGTTGGAAAGAGATTGGTCAGGAAAGGCTTTTTGGATGAGGTAAATTTTAAGCTGCATCCTGAAAGAGGAATGAGAGTGAGCCAGCCTTGGGAAGAACAAAAGAACATTCCAGACACAGGGAACAATATTTCTTGAGGTCCTGAGTCTGGAAAGATTTTGATACTTTAGAGGAAATAAAAGAAAAATCCTGTGTGGCTGTGCATGGGGCATGAAGTGATGAGAGGCTTTTGATGGACTTGGAGAGGTGGAAGGGTCCAGATGTCACAGGGCCTTTTAGGTAATGAAAAGAAACTTGAATTTTATTGGAAATACATTGGAAAACCACTCAAGCATTCAAGCAAGGGCTTGACATAACTCACTTAATACTTTTGAAAAGATTTCTTTACAAATGGTGATGAAAAGTTTATTTATTTGCCAGGGACTATGCCAAGTGATAACATTGTAGAAATATAACATAAGCACTTGGAGACTTGGAAAGGCATCTATCAAATAATCATGAGATAGAGAAAATGAGAGCAAAAGTGAGCGGGCAAGAGAGAGTATGAGTAAAGAGAGACATAGCCATTAGGTACTATATGAGAGTGATAAGTTATGCCAAAGTTTTATTTAATTATACCACCTACAAAATCCTTTCTCATGTACCTGCTTATGATATCAACTAATATGACAAATGAATAAGGCTAATTTTATTAAGTCCACTTTCTCAACCATAATAAATTCATCGATGCTGGATCGCCTCTCCCAAAGAGAGTCAGATTAATGTAAATCAAGAATACATTTGTTTTTTTGTTTTTGTTTTTTTCGGGTCACACCATTTGATGCTCAGGGGTTACTCCTGGCTAAGCACTCAGAAATTGCCCCTGGCTTGGGGGGGACCATATGGGACGCCGGGGGATCGAACCTTGGTCCTTCCTTGGCTAGCGCTTGCAAGGCAGACACCTTACCTCTAGCGCCACCTCGCCGGCCCCCAGGAATACATTTGATTCTTCCTTAAATATTTCATGAGTGAAACCAAATGTAATCAATGCTGTTGAACATTGGGCCTTAAAGATTTTACAATCATGAAGATGCTTTTCATGGTAGATACTATATAGCTACAAGAAATTGTACAGTAGGTAAGTACATTTGCCTGGTAGGTAGATGACCCAGGTTCTAGCCTTGTCATCCCATATGGTTCCTTGAGCCTGCCAGGAATAGTTTCTCAGCACAGTGCTAGGACTAACCCATAAGACTGCTGGGTGTAGCCCCCAAACAAAACAAACAAAAAAGAAAGAATGAAAATGAAAGAGAGAGAAGAATGGGAGGAACAAGAGCTTATAAATGTGAGCCTTGGTTAAAAAGCATTGATTTCTAGGGTTTTCTAGTTCTAAGACTTCCAGGTTCTTTACAGCCATGGGCTCATTTGTCCACTTTTACTTTTACTGCCTTCTTAAGGAATAGTTGGCCTCTCTTCACTCTCCATTCTTGAATTGTGGTATCTCCAAAAGTGTTTTTCACAGAGAGGCAGGAAAATTCCATTTCAGGCAGAAACAATCACTTGTTTAAAGGCACAAAAGCCAGAACTTTTTGATGGTGAAGCATTACAGAAGATGGTCCTTGTCAAGGCTGTATATGGAATATAGACCACCAGGTCTCTATTACAGAATAATATAATGGGGAAACATTGAAAGGATGTTTAGATCTGACCCTACACTTAGAGGTCAACCAGCTGATGATGGAGAGCGTGCTACTGTGCTAATTTTGGAAATTCCCCCAATGTATAAAACTCTCACATGTAACTGTCACCATCTACCATAACACTCTACATTTGGTCAATTCAGTCAATATATGAAGTATGAATACCATGTTTCCTTCCCCATTGCTCTAGCAAAGAACAGATAATAGTAAACATGACTCGAGGCCCCGGTTGCAGAGTATTTTAAAGGAGTCTTGAAAGCATGCAGGGGTATTTGCAATAAGAAGCTTAAGTTCTATTCCACTATGAATAATAAACTGGCTTCCAGTTGGACGGCTGCCATTCCTTTCCAGAAGCCAACTGGCAATCAGCTCATCCCCATCCCTCTTTGGAATTTACAGATGTGTGCTGGACAGTGTGGGAAAGGTTGTTTTACAACAGCAATTAGTTTATTCCTGGGGTAAACAGTAAAACTTTAAGCATCATTGCTGTAAGAAATTTGTTTCCTCTTGCAGTGGGAATAACCTGTGGGCAGCCAATTGGCCGGTTGCCCTACAGATCCCAGCAAGGAATGATTGGCAACTGTTTGGCATTTGTGCCTAGTAAGGATTTTCAGATACACATTAGGGGGTGCAGAAAAGATGGAAGGTGCTAATATATAAGTATGTATAAACATGTATGCTTTCAAAGCCAATGATGATTTTCTAGGAAGGGTTAAACCAGAAAGTCTGATCTGTGGGAAGGAAGAGAACTTACTTTTCTTTAAGATAGGAGCCTGGATTTGAGAATAAATTGGCATTTTATAGATCGCTAAGGGGCCAACACATGTATAGGTAGCAGAATCACTTAATCTGTCTGACTTTACTGTATCCAGCCTGTAACTTTACTGAGTTTGCTTTAACCTGGAGCAACATGCAGGGTGAATTTTAGAGAGTGAGGATCTCATCTTGCATGGAATTGTGTATGACAGTATCATTTTCTCTATGTTGTCAATTGGGCTTTCTACTATTTCTTTGACAGGTGTGGGGTCATGAAAATAATATTCCTATGTTTGCATTTTATGTGAACAAAGACACAATCGTTTCCAGCCTGCTTTTGTCCACTATTCCCCTAGGGGATATTCTCTCGAGAGCAGGCTACAATCTGAAATGTCAACCCAGGCAGCAGTCATTTCTATCTTTGTAGAAACTTTTCCTTCATAACTATTGCACAATTGTGTTTTAATATTTATATACAGTTCTTTAGAAAAGAATGGTTCTGTTGCATACATGGAAAAAGTTGCTAGAAAAATGCACAGAGACATCTTGATTTCTACTATCCGAGATCACTTACATTTTTCATGTGAATGTGCCAAGTCTTATTTGACTGATTGATAATCATTTTCCCCATGAATTATGAGCTCTTCAAAAACAGTCCTGATGCATTAGATTTCTCTTGCCTCCTAACTGATTTTCCTCCCTCTCCTCCACCCCCCCCAATCTGTTCTGCATATGTGGCAAATTTGGCTATGCAAAGCTTAAAGTAATTTAATATTATTCTATTATTTTTTTCCTTCCTTTTCTTTTGCAGGGGGTGTGGAGAAGGATCAATAGACCTAAAAGGCCCTACTTGATTTGGCTCTAGTCTCCTCCCAGAGGCCCTGCCAAATCCATCCTCAACGAACCAGTCATGGATTTTTCCAATGATCCTCAAAGGCATTCTGATGGCTTTTGTCACAGGACTATTGCACATTCCATGCCTGCTTTTTGGTCCTCCCATATCATTGGACTCTATAATAGTTAACTACTTCTCATATTTCAGAATTTGGCTTACACAAGCACTCTTTCTTGAATCTCCAGGCAGACTTAGATGGCCTTGTTATTTATTTATTTACCTCGACCACACCCTGTCATTCTGCATTATTTTATGATTACTTTGCTGATACCTACTTTGGCCACCTTACTGAGGGAAAAAAAATAAGAGACTTTTCATTGAAAATAAAGATCCTCTGTTTCAAGACCCTTTGTGTCCCAGTGGAAGAGAGAATAGAAGTCTAAAGTTCTCTGAAAAGAGAACTTGTTATTAAGTCAAGAGGGAGGGACATATTTCAAGGGAAGAAGGATTAGTAGAAAAAGGAATCAAGGAGCACAACTCGGAAGGGCACAAGTCAATATATGATCTCTTAGATTTCAGGAACTAAAGGATGGATGAACTAAAGGTCCTGAGTTTTGTGCTGAAGTGAAGCCTTGATCTTTTGGGAGTGTCCAATGAAAATATGATGACACAGGTAGAATCATTGATCTCCAAATAAAAGTCATTTTTCTCTCTCTTGGAGTTTTATTGGACCAAGTCTGGGATGGCTTGAGTTAATAGCCCTGGTGGTTCAAGCAGCTAAGAAGAGTTTTACTTGTGCTTGTAGTTGTGTCTTACTGGGCATGTACAGGAAAAGAAAGTTGATATTTAGGGGAACAATCCAGCACCAAAATGTCAGAGAAACTTAGGAAATAAAAGGAAGAGTGGTCCAGCAGAAAGAGAAGTTGAGACTCTTTTGCAAGAGTAGAGAGATTTTTTGAGAATAAGGTAGTAATGACAGAGACTGAGAACAGATAAATGGCCTTAGATTTATTCAGAATGATGTTTGCCATTTGTTAATGGTCTTGGGAAAGGCACTGTAAGTGGAGTTAGGGAATAGAAACGAGAGATCAGATGGTTTAGAAGTGCTCTCGGAGAAAGTGACAAAGTCAGATTGGTATACTTGGATTGGAAAAAAAAATCTTTAAATCTTTCAACCAACTAAGAAAGCTGCCAAAGGCAAAAACCTTTTCCCGCCATAGAACTATTGGACAAATTGTTCCCTTTTACTGATTGCTGTTCTCAGAAATCCCAGTGTAATTTTAGCCAGCTGTGTTGAAGGGCAGTACTAAGAAAGACATCTTGGGAGATGAGGCTTACAGATCAGGCAGAGGTACTGTGTGTTAAACTCTTATTGGCAGTGGCAATGGAAAGGAGTCCATCCTTAGGGATGGTATCCCTGAGCCTAATCCATTTGTTTCTCTTGTTAGCTTCTCATTTCCAGGAGTACTAAATCTAATCGCAAATCATTAAAGTTGCTATTTGGCATATGATCTAATTAATGCATCTTGCTTGATCTGAATCCAATGTCAAAAGAAATATTGCCTTTGAACTTTTATCTCTTGGACTGTTTAAGACAGAAAAATGGCTTAGGAGGGAGGGATGAGGTTGGTGATGAACACAAAGACCTAGTCGGGAAGGTCAGATCTAGTGTAAGTTAGATTTATATGGGGTGGAGCCATTGATCTAGTGAACTGAAGTATGGGTTCTCACTGGGAGAGGTGGGATGCAAGAACTCTAGTAGGAAATCTGTGATTGACTGAGCAACTTGAAAACTTTCATCAGATAATGTGTGGCTAAGACATTGGGTAGATAGACATTTGCATCTTAAATTTCGGTCACTCGATGTGTTCTTGGGTAATTTTATACTAGGAAGAAAGTGCTTTGCAATGTTGTAATCATTCTCCACCCAGACAGATTGGTTATGCTCCCTCCTATTTAAGTGTCCCTGAATAGTGTCCCTCAATTGGCCTGGAAGATACCTGAGTGTCTCCAGTCTTTTTCTGATTGTACTCTTCTTTTTCTGGGGAAACAAACACCTTGGTATGAGTCCTTATTAATGAACAACAAGCACTGTCTTTTGTATTTTTGTAGTATCCTATTCCTTGCTTTGTTAGAGTAGTCGTAGGAGAATGCTGTGATTATCAAATGAGCCTTCCTTTGAACCTGTGTCCTGTAGTACAAACATAACATTTATGTTTTGCTATCTACAATGAGCTAGACAGGGTGGTTCTTCTCTTCCAATGTGCCACTGCTATTTTCTAGGAACAATATTTTCTAGCAACTGCAGACCACAGAATAATTTTTTGAGAACTCCCCAAATCTGCATGCCATTTTTGAAATTTTGAAGCCACTTCAAATGACATGAGGAGAGTATTTGAAGAAGCAACTTACTAAGGTTGTATAGTAAGTAAAATAAGAATATTGAGCCAAATATTAATGTCTTTTCAGATGCTCATATCTTAATAGTCAAAGATTTTGCCTATGAAGTATGTAGTGCTTTAAGTCTAAGAATTTTGGGAGCTATATACAGACTACACACACCTAATTGAACCCTAGACTGTATGCCTAAAATAAATATCTATTTGAATTTAATTAATAAAATGATTCTTTAATTATACTAGTCACAGTTCAACTGCTCAATGTCACATGTGGCTCTTAAATTAGTCAGGACAGATATAGAGTATTTTCATACACATTGCCACAGAAAATTCTATTGCATGGCATTTTTCTACTCTGAAAATGCTTATGGTCAAGAAAGGGACTTTACTTCTTTATTCAAGAAAACAATTTTTTAAACCTAGAAAATTAGTAAAAGCTTCTCAGAGGAAATGATAACTTAGGTAACTTTACAAACCAATTCAAAAGTCAGTACATAGATGAATGGGGCAGAATTCTTTGAGGATGACTTGATTAAATTTAGATTTTTACATAACATTGTGCTAATAAGACTAAAAATAAAAGAAAATATTTTGAGAGAGTATAGAGAAGATAGACTTAAACTGTTCTACCCTTTTCAAGAAAAACGGGTTCTTGATTTAAATGAAAGATTATCAAAGATTGTAGAGATCAAAGATAGCTGAAGTGTTTAGAAAGTGATGACTATGAGGTTAGAAGGAGAAATTTGTGTTGACTCCTAAGATTATATAGTTTATGTAATTATGTAGGACACAGGTCAATAACTAATACCCTCAAAGAGAAATTAAGGCTTGGGAAAGAATGTTGACTGATATTGCATTCTCTTCTGTATAAGTGCAAGCTACATATAATAGGATGTCCATTAAACAGAAATACAATGTCTAGAGTTTGAGAATCATGTTAGTGATGTAAATTTGGAATCATAAGCACTAATGTTGGCTAAAACATGTTTTCTCTAAGTAAAAATGTAGACCGATAAGAGAAATGCCCAATATGGCACCTTGAAAAGCAGCATCAAATTTTAATGGAATCAGCAAAGAATACTGAGTTAGATATCGAGATCTCTCACAAAATGGCAGCTAGCCATGTGCTAATGGTTTTACAGAATTCAAAGAAATAGAAACTTTGTGGAAGGAGAAGGTCAAAGTATAAGATGTCCAGATCAATTAAACAGGGCAGATATAGAGCATTTTCATACACATTGCCACAGAAAATTCTATTGCATGGCATTTTTCTACTCTGCAAATGCTTATGGTCAAGAAAGGGAATTTATTTCTTTATTCAAGAAAACAATTTTTAGTTAGGATACTTTCATTGTCATCCACTGCAAGGCCACTTATTTCAGAATCTAAGGTCAAATGCCATGCTATTTAGCCTAGATATTTTAAGTAATACTTCAACCAAAAATATTCCAATTATCTGTAAGTTCATTAGAAAACAGTCACTTTCACAGAAGACTTAATGTACTCTGCCCATATTATGCACCCTTCTTTTCTACATTTAAATTTATATGGTCCTATGTATTTTATTTTTATGAATTCTTTCCTTTAGTAGAGTCATATTTCTGAAAAACTAAAGACATATGGATAGGTTGTTTGCTTTGCAAGCCTTGATTATTCAAAATTGAAGTGAAAAAGAAATGGAGAAACATTTTTTGTCATCAAAATGATAACTGAAACCTGTATAGTATGATGTACCAAATACTTATTTTATATGCTATGTTTTTCTATCTTAATTGAGTCATTGGATATGTGCTACACTCCCAAGTGCTTCATGCATTTAGTTTTTAGGCACCAATAAGTACTTTTGATGGAGTAAGCAGAGGTATCAGACATTCTTAAATTTTTAAATTAATTTCTTAAATTCTTCTTTTTTTTTGTTTTTGTTTTTTGAGCCACACCCGTTCGATGCTCAGGGATTACTCCTGGCTAAGCACTCAGAAATTGCCCCTGGCTTGGGGGGACCATATGCGACACCCGTGGTCCGTTCCTTGGCTAGCACTTACAAGGCAGACACCTTACCTCTAGCACCACCTCGCCAGCCCCTAATTTCTTAAACTCTTAGCTTAGTCACATCATTGATTAAGGGAAAACTGGGGATTCTACTGTTGCTATATGACTCTAAGCACCTGCGTGTGTGGTACCTGAATTCTAAAGTATACCATTTAAATAGTCCAATAAATTGACTTCATGCTTTGCATGGATGAAGATTAGATTCAATCCTGGAGCACAACTAGGAGTGCCTTCTGAGCAATGAGCCAGGATGTGGCCTAAAAAAAAAATCCACAACAGTCCTGGATGGTATCATCAGCACCACTTAGCAGATGATAACTAAAAATTTAGATAAGCTGAATAAATTATCTGAGCTCACACAGCCCATAAATAGTTGGGCTGGCTTTACAACTTAGGTCACTGGTTCAAGGTTCCTTCTCTTTCCACAGTACTTTCTTGGTTTCTCTTGCTTCATCTCATGAACTCTCAGAGAGTTCACTGATAGGAAGATTAGAGAATTCCGAAGCTGGCTAGAACTCTTCATATGATCTCATTATGTTCCAGAGCCTGATTAGTCTGTGAAACTCCATGCTTGGTATTAAATTGAAAAAATTTTCTTAAAACATCAATGACAACAAGAACAAGAACAACAACAACAACAACAACAACAACAGCATGGATATTAATAAGGGCCAGAGGGATAGTACAATGGGTAGGACATTTGTCTCGTAGGTGGCCAATAGTTTCAATCACTTGTACCACATTTAATCACCAGAGCCTCCCAGAAGCGATCCAGGAATATCACTGTATATGACTGAAACCAAATAAAAATAATTTAAAATATATTATTTTAACAGTATTACCTGTTTATTTAAGAAAAATTGGAAAACATAGAAAAATTTGAACTAATAGTGTTTACAAAGTGGAAGTATATACTGCTCTATATATTATTATAACTATTAAAATTATGGTGTATAAGACATAATTTCATATAAAATTAATGTTTACATATTATAAATAATTTTATAAAATTTTATTTTTATACATTATTAATGCTGCTCAGCCATTGCATATCATTAGATGATAATATTATTATAATTTAGTTAAAGAATGATGCTGTCATTGAGAACAGCATCCTTGGTTAATAGTTATGGTGATTTCAGTGTGATTTTAACTATCTGAACTCATAAGGGGAAAGTCATAAGCTCTTTGATAGTGCTATACTATACATTGGCTCATAGTAATCTATATTTCTATAACTATTCATATATATGACCTTTTAGAAAAGTATGCTAATTGGTGCTTTTTCTATTAAATAGCGAGTGTATTTATTTCTATAGTCTGACCAGTTTATGAACATTTTTTTGTTTTAATTAAACTTTTTATTAGAAATGCAGTGTGTTGTATTCTGTCCCCCAAACACATATGACCTTGTTTTAATCCTCAGGCCTTCACCTTGCTTCAACACAAGAATTTATGAGATGGTGAAAGTCAGAATTTTTAGATGAGGAGATTATTTGAAATTATTTGGGTAAGGCAAAAAACAACTTCAGTATTGTAAGAGGCAGACAAGAGGGCCAAAATTGGGAAATTGGGAGGACTTTGAAGCTGGAGGAAAGGGCTATAAATCAAGAAATGTGGGTGTACTCCAGAAATTGGTAAAGAATAGAAATGAAATTGTGGTCCTATTCTAGATTTCTGAGAAGTTTACATATTGGGGAATAAGTTTAAATTTAATCCACTCAATTTTTGGTAACTTGTTATTAGCAGTGATAGATAACTAATACACTTTCTGTTTTCTTTTCCTTGTCTTTTAGCCTGTATTTCACATTGATGGTTTTATTTCTTCACATTTTTTGTTTTGTTTTGGTACCCCAATATTTTTAGACTAATCCTGAGGTGCTCAGGACACCATGTATTGTAGGGAGAACTCAGGCTCTATAGGTAAAATCAAGTCCCATGATTCCTTTTTACAGCCCCTTTCGAGAATATTAACTACATTTTAGTATGCATTGTCAATGTTTTCTCCAATTGATATATCTATTTTAATAAATTCATTTTTAGGTTATTATTTATTCTTCTGTTACATTACTTGACCCTTACCTGCATAATGGTGTCAGAAAGTTCTGGAGTTCTGGTCCTAGGGTCTTGAATTTTCTAGTTTTAATTTTGGACAAGTTGTCTTATGTAACTGAGCTTTAACTTTTTAACTGTAAATTTAGAAAATTATAGTAATTTCAACTTAATTGAAGTCATTGTGATGGTTACATGAAATGAGTCAGAAATATCATGTTTCATATCATAAAATAATATTACATTTAATATTTATCTTCTCATCATTTCTCTTAGCACTATCATCCCCCAGGGTGTTCCTTTTGCCATACTTGAGATAGGTGATTTTTTTCACCTAACATTTAATACATCTAATGTTTTTAATTCATGACACTCATAAATTTTCTCTTTGAATTTACAATAATTTTTCCAGTGATACATATATACATATATATTTCATGACTCAAACATGGTTGGAAATAGTTGGTCACTGTATTTTTATTCTGACCCATGGTGAATTTGACCACTTGTCATTATAGGCTGCTGGGAATCCTGGAAACAGATGGTTAAATATCTTGTTCTCTTGTGCTCATGATGTGGAGGCTGGGGAAGAAGAAGGCAAAAGAACTTTTGCTATCATTCTCTCAACGAGTTTGTAAAAGATTATTTAATTTTCAACTGAGTAAAAGTCAGATAATAAACACCAATAAGTTCCAGGCTTTTCTAATAGCTAACTCAAATATTATATATATATATGTAAGCTGTAATCCAAGGTTGTTTTGTTTTTGTTTTTGTTTTTGATTATTGCAAGATGAAACTTCTAGGAGGCAAATATTTGTTCAAAGAAGGATACAGAATTCTAGGTAATCTCTTTCCAGGAGTAATATATAAAAGAGGTGTATTTTTAAAAAATATTCCAAGTACACTAAATTTTATTTTTTTTTTATTTGGAATCAATATCTTCAGCAGAACTTGGAAAAATTTTGTTTTGTTTTGTTTTGGGTCACACCACAGCAGGCTTTAGGGTTACTTCTGGCTCTGCACTCACTCACAAATCACTCCTGGCAAGCTTGGGGTATCATATGGAATGCCAGGATTTGACTGTACTATCACTCCAGCCACTTAGAATATTTTTTTAAAGAGGAAAGAACTCTTTGTCAATATAATTCTGAGGTCATTTTACATAAAATGATGACCTCATTGATTTATAACATAAACCAAACTATTTGTTTTCAAAGTCTACTTGCCAGTTTTATTACTTTTGTGAGTTTTAGGAAAGTTGTCCTAGATTATTTTTCTCCTGCCAGTCTTCTTGAGTAAATAATAGTGTTCCCTTTGGAGTGTCTTATATCTATTGTTTCTTTGATTTGAATGGAAAGCTCTTGCATGAATATTCTATGTCTATTGAAGAGTATCTATTATCTCCCGAATTTAGACTAGTGGGAAGAAAATCTAGCAGGATTATCCTTTAAAATCAAAATACTAGGTATGATAAATCTATAACATATGAGAGAAAACCAGGGCATCAACATGTGGTTTTTCTCTTGATTATTTTCTTTATTTACTTGTTTCCATGGACTTAGTGTCTTATTTGACTGAAATCATAAATGAATTGAATTCTACTGAAAAGTTATCCAGTTGAATGATTTTCTTATTTGCCTAGAACTATATACCCACAGCCCAGGCCACCAATCTTTTTCTTCTCCACAGCTTTCTCTCAGTTTCTTCCATTGGTGCTTAAATAAAAGGTGTCTGCCTTGCAAGCGCTAGCCAAGGAAGGACCACGGTTCGATCCCAGGCATCCCATATGGTCCCCCCAAGCCAGGGGCAATTTCTGAGCGCTTAGCCAGGAGTAACCCCTGAGCATCAAACGGGTGTGGCCCGAAAAAAACAAACAAGCAAAAAAAGATATCTTCACTTTTTCTCTTATGTTACCCACTCTTCCTATAGAAATCTTCCCATTTTGACAAAGCCATCTCTCCTTTTGAATGCTCTTTCTTTTAAGATTTCAATACAGAATTTTTATTTCTCTGATGTCAGGTCTAGTTCTTGAATTTTCTCACTGAAAATTGATGCATTTCTCTTTTTATGGGTGATGATAGATGATTTTGTTCACTTTTTAAATCTCATCACTTTTCTCTTTCTAATAGTCCTCACCTGGTTCTTTAATCTGGTACAGACTTTGCCTCTTTCTCTGCTTTCAGTGGACATCTATCTATTTTGTTGAAAATTGGAAAAGAAAAGAGATTTCTGTTTTCTAATTTTGCAACAAGCAAGGTCTCCAGCAGATTTTCTTTGTACTGCATACTGATTTGTTTGATAGATGTGTGAACAGATAAGTACAGAAGTTTTCACCAGTGTATGGCTTTTCTGATGAAAAGAAAGGAAACACAATTTCCAGTTTGCTGCACTTCAGTTAGAAGATATCACATGGTTCTTTTTTTTTTTTTTACAAATCTTAATTACAATGCATTCAAATACTTCAATTCATTGACTACACTTTATAAAAAGATAGATTGATAATTAATATGTGTGCAATCTACACACCAATCTTGCTAAAAAGCATTTTGATAGTATTTAGGGTTACAATATCCTTATAGGTATTTCTTTTAACGAGGTAAGACTATTCCTCTCTACTTTAGAAGGTCTTTCATTGCTCTCTCTCTCACTCTATCTTCTCTCTAATACAATCCAAGTTTATTTAAGAACAAATAGATTTCATTAATATTTGGGAGCTAGCACTTGATATTGATACAATGTTATCAGGAACTCTAAACGTGGACTCTTATGACCAATGCTATTTGATTATTCATGTCCCAGAGAAACCTCTGTATTAACTTACTAAATGTCCCCATGTACAAAAGGAAATAAAAACAAAAGACAAAAAGCAAGCAAGCAAGCAAGGAAAAAAGCAAGCAAAAGGAAAGAGAAAGAAAGAGAAAGAAAAAAGAAAGAAAAGAACGAATAAAAGAAAGAAAGAAAGGAAAAAAGAGAAAGAAAGGAGAAAGGAAGGAAAGAAGAAAAAGAAAGGAAGAAAGGAATGAAGAAAAAGAAAGGAAGGAAGGAAGAAGTGGAAAAAAGAAGGGAAAGAAGAGAAAAAAGAAAGAAAGCAAGCAAGCAAGAGAAAAAAGAAAAATAAGGAAGAAAGAAAGAAAAAGAAAGAAAGAAGAAAAAAGAAAAAGAAAAAAGAAAGAAAGAAAGAAAAAGAAGAAAGAAAGAGAAATAGAAAAAGAAAGGAAAGAAAGAAAGAAAGAAGAAAAAAGAAAGAAAGAAAGAAAGAAGAAAAAAGAAAGAAAGAAAGAAAGAAGAAAAAGAAAGAAAGAAAGAAAGAAGAAAGAAAGAAAGAAAGAAAGAAAGAAAGAAAGAAAGAAAGAAAGAAAGAAAGAAAGAAAGAAAGAAAGAAAGAAAGAAAGAAAGAAAGAAAGAAAGAAAGAAAGAAAGAAAAAAGAAAGAAAGAAAGCAAGCTGTTGGGATCTGGGTTCTGAACTAGGAGGGATGGCATTTAATAAAGGCCATCTGGCAGGCTTCTGATCAGGGAGAGACTATTTTATAAGGACCACATAGTGTAAGCCATATACTAGGTTTCCAGAAGCCTATTTCATTAAGACCACCCCAAGATATCTGGTCATATCAGGTAGCCTATCAGAGAAAGACACAAGGGAGCAGTAGGAACCTTAGAGTACCAATCATTTTAAAGATCACCAGAAAGCTATCTCCTCCCTATATCCCTTCCCTACATAATCTTGGGCAGGTTTCATCTCCTTCCGGAGATGACTGGCCAGCCAGTGTGGGGGATTTTTGGCAGACAGATTAAAGTAATAAGGTTTATTCCAGTTGTGTGGTCTCATCCTTTGACTCTGGACTGTAACACGGAAGGAAGGAAGGAAGGAAGGAAGGAAGGAAGGAAGGAAGGAAGGAAGGAAGGAAGGAAGGAAGGAAGGAAGGAAGGAAGGAAGGAAGGGAGGGAGGGAGGGAGGGAGGGAGGGAGGGAGGGAGGGAGGGAGGGAGGGAGGGAGGGAGGGAGGGAGGGAGGGTGGGAGGGAGGGAGGGAGGGAGGGAGGGAGAGGAAGAGGAAGGGAGGGGGAGGAAGA
Organism: Suncus etruscus; assembly: GCF_024139225.1. NCBI lineage: Eukaryota > Metazoa > Chordata > Mammalia > Eulipotyphla > Soricidae > Suncus > Suncus etruscus. The sequence goes on from NC_064848.1 coordinate 199,579,951, forward strand.
GGGAGGAAGAGGAAGGAAGAGGAAGGAAGAGGAAGGAAGAGGAGGGAAGGAGGGAAGGAGGGAGGAAAAGGGAGGAAGGGAGGGAGGAAGAGAGGGAGGGAAAGGAAAGAAAGAAAAAAGAAATAAAAAGAAAGAAATTAAAAGAAAAAGAGGGACCAGAGTGGTGGTGCAAGCGGTAGGGTTTTGCCTTCCAAGCACTCTCCTAGGAAGGACCTTGGTTAGATCCTTAGGCGTCCCATATGGTCCTCCAAGCCAGGAGCGATTTCTGAGCCCATAGCCAGGAGTAACCCCTGAGTGTCACTAGGTGTGGCTCAAAACAAACAAAAAAGAAAAAAAGAGAGATAGAAATGGTATCCAAAAAGTAGAAATTTATATGAAGATTACAATATTATTAAGATACTGTTTCACAGACTAGGAAATTAGACTGGTATTGAAAGACATAATTTAGAGGAAAGACAAATTAACTTGTCATATAATATAATATATTGTGTGAAGACATTCAATTGTATGGTATCGATTCATCATTTCTCAAGAGTGTCAAATATTTATTTTCTTACTTTCTTCACAATCTAATGTGAGATTTCAGAAACAAACACGTTTACAATATTATTTTTAAATTTGTATATATGAAAATGACATATATATGTTATGTTGCTCTTTGAGCCCTCAGTATTTTTATTTTCTGAATATTTGTAAACTTACATTTGAATAATTTTAAATCACTAGAAGAATGTTACTTTTTGAAATAAATTTATCTTTATGATTTAACTTTAATTTTTATATGGAAATGTACCTAAATGTGTAGTTTCAATACACCTTTTAATCTTTTAGTTACTTTTCTCAGATCACAACTCATGTAAAAATTATTATTATAACAACATAGTGAACAAGCGCTAAAATAAATCAAGAAATATTATTTATAGAATAACTACATAGTAGGTTACGAATGTTGTATATGTCTTATTTAAAACATCCAGCTATTATTTACTTTTCAAAAGAACATTCAGACACTGTAAGAGTTAAGTTTAGTCCTGTGAATATTTGGTCAGTCCTCATCTCATAATAGTCATAATTTCATAACTTATTTTTCCATTGTAAGTGCTTTAACTTCTAAATCAGGAAATGGAATATTATACTTTATACATAGTTATAATAATTTATATATATCCATTTATGTTCTTTTTTCTAGGCCCTATAAAATGTGGCACAAGATATGCTTATCATATTCCTTAGTTACTTTTTCTAGAAAATTTTTTTTGTTATTCCTAAAATCTCCCTTGTGTCAAACAGAAGTCTTTCCTATTGAAATAAATCCCCTAATACATTTCTTCTCATAGTTAATAACATACACACTTATTTATATACACATGGTGTGTATTGTCTATTATACATTTTAACAAAATGTATACATGCATTTTTATACATGTATTTATTAAATTTTATTTCTGGCCTTATTTTTTTTCTCCACCAATGAATCTGAGACCACTTGGACTCTGGTCCCCAGCTTTTCTTTTTTTCTTTCTTTTTAGTTTTATAGAAAAATGCAGAAATATGTGGTAGAACAAAGTAATCTGTGTCCCAAGGTTCAGGCCCTATTAAAAAGATAAGAAATAAAAAATAGAAAAGAAAGAAAGGGGTGTGTGTGTGTGGCTGATTTATATATATATCTGTATGTATATACAGATATATATATATATATATATATAAACAAATGTATTTTATAAGTTTCTCATTAATGGTCTTCATAGAAAATTTGATAATTATTCTGGTACTATGACATAGTTTTGGTTTTTTGGATATGTCTTTCCACCAATGCCATCCCTGTGATCTTTTTGGTGTCATCAAAGCTATTCCTGTTATTTCTTGGGAGACTATATTGTGATAGAGATTGAGTCTGGGATCTTGGGTTTGCCAGACTGTGCTCAGTGCTTTGGACTATAGATCCCATTGTGTGTGTGTGTGTGTGTGTGTGTGTGTGTGTGTGTGTGTGTGATTTATTTGGGGGGGGGTTAATCTGCTTGCATCACACAAAGTATTTCCTTGTTTTTATAGATGACTCTGGATTTTGGGGAAATACTTCATATAAATACACTGGACATACACTTCACAGGTTGATGAAGAATTCATTTCCCAGCAATGGATCTAAACAAACTTTAGTTGGCTTATGTATTGCTAAGTGATTATGTGGAGATATGAGTTTAGTTGGCTCAGATGTTTTTAGTTTTTTCCACTAACGACTTTGTCAGTCTGGCTGGAAGCTTAGCTGCTGATCAATTAAATACAGAGTGAATACTGGTTCCAAGTACTACCTGTCTAATAGACGTACTCTAATGTTATAATGCAAAGTGTTATACATTCTTCAGAAAGACAATACAAACGAGCTTTTCTAGAAATAGAGCACTGTTACTAATGAACTGTTCTTTTCATTAGTTCTCTTCTAATAGTCCTGGCCTACCTAATGAATGGGAATTTATAGAAAGCATTGGTAAAAACACATCCAAGTACACTCAAACATTGAACAGAGTTTCCCAAAAGCTATGATGAAACTGTTCAACAGTGATATAGTTTTTATATAAGAAGGAGTAGAAAGGACTTCTTTTTCATAAATGGTTGACAATTAATTCATAAAGCTCTTAATGCCTTCTGAACACAAAACAATATTAGAAGTAGATTGTGCAAAACTGAACTGGCTGACACTAGCTTCAGAGTGTTTTGAGACTTAGCAATATCATCTAGAAAGCCAGAGATACCACACAGTTTTTTTTTTTAAGGACACACAGCTAGCTCCTTATCAAGTTATAAACTTGGCAATTTCCCTTCAATTTCAGCAAAATTTTGATGACATCTAAGAGCTTCCTAGGGTTTGTTTAGACAATTACACTCCAAATGACAACCTCAGAGGACAGACCAGAAGGAACTAGTCAAAGGTCCTGACGCTTAGGCTTTTATGACTTCTCTCTCAGTAAGTCCATGAATGCCAAAAATGAAAGGAGACTCCCGTGATGACAATAAAACATTGATTTGGATTATCCACACTGGTGGCCTCCTCTACCCCAGTTCACTAAATTGTTGCTCAACACTCACTTGACTTACACTGGCCATCTTCTGTTACCATTTGGCTAAAGTTTCCTGCTCTAAATATTCCTGTCTTGCACAATGGAAATGGTACCCATAAGGTCTCAATCAAAGTGTCATGTGAATTATTTTACATTTCATGAGGAAGATAAAAATAAACTCGATTGGGATTGGAAAAACCATTCCATGCCCTCAGTCCCAAGGAGTCTTCATCTGTGTTCACTCCAGCATGGTTTTATCTACTTTCTAACCTATCGTTGAATCCTGTCCTTCATGGTGACTCAGGCCACCCTCTGATTGCCCAATTCTTGTTACGACTTGGGAGGTTGATGTGGTTGGTTTGTTTTTAATATCTTGCCCAATCTTTCCATTTTTAGTTCCAGGCTATTGCTTTTAACCACTTTCAACTATTCCATTCTTTACAGAATGACACAGTACTGTACACAATCTCACTCAACTATTTTTTTTTTCAATATAATTCCAGGGTGGCTGCGTCAGACTCATGGACTCAATAAAAAGGAAATGACAAATGAGAGACTATTATATAATTTATTTTCATCTTCTTAGGAGTCCAGTTCTGGGGAGACTATACTCATTAACTTATTATTGCTTTGTTGTTGTTGTTTTGCCTTATCTGAGTTGAGTGATATAGGTAATGTTTGATTTTTATTGTAACACAGCACAAGAGATTTTAATCAATGTCACCTAATGATGGTGTTAGCAACTTGAATTCCAGTCGCATGCATCTTCTGTTTACCTGCTTTCTTATTAATGTTTTCTGGGCTCCAACCCCACTGTTGAACCCCCATGGCAGTGCCTGTCGATCTCTATTGCCTTGTTTGAATGACCATATGGGCTACTAGAAATCTAATAGAAGTTGACCATATGCAAAGAATATGCTTTACCTCTGTGCTATTTCTTTAACACCATGTGTCCTGTTTCTACTCCCAATGGCTTTTTTAATGGATGGACTATTGAAGAACTTCACTTTATTGTGCTGACTTTGGAAACGTAGAACACATTTAAATTGAAATAATATAAGACGATGCTCCAAAAATCCATCAATAGAAACAAGGAGAAGGAGGGATACATTCAGGCTACCTACTCTACAGAGTGATTCTCATGCTATGTTCACTGTTTCTGGAGAAGGAGCCTAATTGACTACATTTTCTTGGTAGTTAGAAAAGAACCTGATTTCTAATGAAACTTCTAGGTTGATAAAACACAAATCTGAAATCCCTAAGCCATGTCCTAGTAATGATTTTTGCAGGCGGTGAATTAATACTATTTTCATAATATACTGTACATATACTTATTTCCAATTTCCATTTCAAAAAAAATGATAGTGTCCATCTCAATTCCTGTTTCATCTTTAAAAGAAATATGATGATTCTCCCCAACGTCCATTAATTTGTTTTAGTGAAGAGGAGTCAACATCTGAGCTGCATATACACTTTATTCCTAAGGACTGGCTCATATCAGAGGACAACAAGAGCCATGTTTTGCAGCACTGTGTGTTTCAAGTGAGGCAGCAAATATCTCACTGAAAAGTGGAATATCACAACATCCCTAAAAAGCACTATGTGGAAACACCATCTTGGGAAATTCACTAAAAATAAACAAGGCTGTTTTATTCTGAATTCCAAGAACAAAACTTGTTATCATTTTTTTCCTCAAATAAGACTGTTTGTTAATAGAATCAGAGAACATTTCTATTGTTTAAATCTGTCCTAGAATGTTGCCGAATTTCTCCAGGTAGGTGATTCTTTATAAAATATGCATTTTAGTGTTTGACTTGACAGTGAGTAGTTGCTCATTTGGTGAGAATTACTTATTTATTGCAAATATGGACTCAGAAGAGCTACTAAAGTGTGTGTTTTGGGTCACACTGAAATTCCTCACTTGATAAACTACTGCTGATATAAGTGATAGCAAAACAAATAACATTCATTTAAAATGTTTGTTTTAGTTTACATGGTAATTCTTGATAACCCACTGCCTATGTAGGTAATACTAGAAACAAATAAATAAAACTATAGTAATTTTTTTCCTAGTGCATTTTCACTTTTTTTTGGTTTTTGGTTCACTCCCGGCAGCGCTCAGGGGATACTCCTGGCTCTATGCTCAGAAATCGCTCCTGACAGGCTCGGGGGACCATATGGGATGCTGGGATTCGAACTACTGTCCTTCTGCATGCAAGGCAAACACCCCACCTCCATGCTATCTCTCAGGCCCCTAATTTCACTATCTTTTTACGGTCACATTTCAAGGCTGAATATAAGATATTGGTTATTACTTTATTAGGATCATTTGTATTCTGGCATGTGTTTTGTTTGGCTAGAAATCAAAATATTATTGAGAGAGTTCTTCCATCCATAGGAGCCTGGCTTTGTTCCAGTAGCTTCATATGTTACACACTTACTTAACATTGAATAAACTGGTACAATAACCAAATCCAATAACAACAAGAAGTTTAAAAGTGAACAGGATCTCAAAAAAAATCACTTTTATATCACCACCCTCAAAGTTCTTTTTTGAGCTTAATTTGTAGTATTTACTTTTTAAATGTATTTGTCTTATTCAGTAATTAGACTTGTCTTATTCAATGATTAGCTGAATAAATCATTCAGAAATGACCAGGAGTGCAGATGATTTAAATGCCTTTCTTTGTTGTCTCAACTTTAATGTAATAGAACTAACACAGGTGTGGGCAATATTTTCACATGGGTAGTTCTGGAGTCAAGTCAATTTTCTTTCAAATCATTGGGCATCATAGAGCTTTAAAACCAAGTGAATGCAACTGCAGATTTTTAAACTTCAGTTGTTGAACTGATTTATTTCCTTCACAACAGGTGACTTTTGAAATATCCCTATTTTATATTTTTGTTTTGTGTGAGGGGCCTAGCCTCCTCTTAGGACTGGTGATAAATTATCCCACTGAACCAACAGGAGACAGTGCAGGCAGAGACACAAAGACAGCGGCTATCCTGAAAGTCATTGTTAAAAATTAATTTAGATAGAGTGAAAAATATTAAAAGGAAATGGAAATTCTGCTATTTGTGACAAGATGGATGAAACAAATGGGTGTTATGCTAAGACAAATTAGCCACTCACAGCAGCAGAAATACCACATTTATAGGTATCTAAAATAGTCAAATTCATAGAAGCAGGACACAACATTGATTGTAAGAGTCTGGGGAATGGGGAAGAAATGGGGGTGTGTAGTACATCTAACACTTTATTTATGAAAGATGGATATGTTCTAAATACATTATTTAACAGCACAGTGTGGAACCTTCACTATTTTGTTAAGAAGGTAGATGCTATGTTGAACATTTTTGCAAGAAACAACAGCTACTATTAATTAACAATGATGATCATAATGATGATCATGATGATAAATGATAATGATGTTATCACTCAGATGATTTTGGGTGCCAGAGATGAGAACCTTTAGAACACACTTGGGGGATTATAATAAGGAAAGGCTTTCTAGAAGAACTAACATCTGAGTGTACTTAGAAAATATATGCAAATAATCCAGGCAAAAAAGGTCAGTTTTTGGCATTTTAATTTGCTCCATAATGCCACCACCACCCCACCCCGGCCTGGGAACATTGTAATGACTTCAAGGTGTTTTATTTTAAATAGGAATGTTATTAACAACAAAATAATCATACTACTGTCAAGTGTTAACTAGCATACAGTCAGAATTACATATACCAAAGATCCAAACTCTTGTAGACATGTTCCAAGGAGCATAAAGTAAACCAGTTTAATATGGGTCTTCACAGCTGTCTTAAGAAATACAAAAATCTTTGTACAAGATGCTATCCAATATTTTGGAACATTCCAAATGAATATACAGCAAGCAAGTGGCAACTAGTGTTTGACTAATTTGGGATGCTTTTGTTAAGCTATGCATTGTTTTCTTTTCATTTAACTTTTAGCCATTACAGAGGAAATGTCCACAAGCAATATTCAGCTTTATGATGTCTGTATCAAGTAACTAGTATGTGAGGAATGGTGCTTTTGAAACAAACTGCTCCAGTTAGGGCTAATAGCATCCTGAATTCCTTATTTTTTTTGAGAGGATTATACACAGAGATGCATGGAGAGACCATAATATCTCTATGTCTACATATGTCTATATTGATATATCTATCTTGATATATGTCTATATCAGTATAATATCTATATCAATCCATCTCTAGGTCACCATTCAGTTTCAGGAATCACATTTAGAGATGTAACACATGCTAGGCACGTTTTCTTCCACCCTTTGAACATTTGAACATTTTCTTGGCCCAGGAAAGATCTTTCTAATGGTATTAGGACTACTTCCCTGAATATTATTCAAAGCTTAAAAAATGTTAACTCAGTCTTCAAATAATAGCATTTTGGAGACTTGCTCTATCTACGTGACCTTTCTTTTCATCTGTTAAAGGTAATGTTGGATAGTGAGTTAATTTCTAGATTGAGTTCTTGGAAACCTTCAATTTCAGAGACAGTAGTATCAACAATAATTGATCTTTTGGCTTTCAGTGGCTTTTCACATCCTTCTTATTGGAGTTTAAACCTCTCCAAGTGGGTGGAAGGGCGTAGACTCTTTCCTTAATTTTATTGCTGAAGAAGTTGGTGCACAAGGAATAAAAAAGATCTATTTGTCAGAGTTATTTTTTTCCTTCAGTTTGTCTCCTGCAAAGATTATCGGTTAAAAGATGTACTGACTTATTTTCTTATATATGCAGTCTGTTTCATTTGTTTCCACCATTAAATACAGACCTAAGAAATAGGTAAATATCCGTTCCAATTCCACCTATTCCAACATGATGTATAAATTGTCCTAATACAATTTTTGTTTCAGGTGATCTGGAATTACCTCTCACATTTCTTAATTTTTCTACTAATGTTTCTTGTATTCATTTTTATGAATTCCACTCTAGAATTTTCCATGTTTTTATCTCTCTCTTGCTCTTTTTTTTTTTTTTTTTTTGTTATGAGTCACACCCGGTGATGCTCAGGGGTTCCTCCTGACTGTGCTCTCAGAAATAGCTCTAAATTGGAGAACCATATGAGATGCCAGGGGATTGATCTGCGGTCCATCCTATGTCAGCCACGTGCAAGGCTAATGCCCTACTGTTGCGCCACTGCTCCGGCCCCCATGTTTTAATCTCTTAATACTTCCTCTTGACGATCACTTGACATGAAAGTGAAAAACATGTTTTTAATATCTATTTTATTTAAACACTGTGGTTACAGCTTATAGTATAGTTGTTTTCCTACAAAGTTGTTTGTGTCAGTCATATAATATTCAATACCTTGCAAAAGTGCATGTTTCCCTCCACCAATGTACCCAGTTTCCCTCCTTCCTTCTTTGCCTGCCTCTCTGGTAGACATTTTTCTTCCCTATTTCTCCCTTTTTTACTTTAAAATTTTCTTTTTTTATATTTTTTACTTTATGATTTTCAATGTTGTTATTGAATTAGTATCATGCACATTACTTTCAACTCCCAGTTCTTGACCAGAGTTACCATTTCCAACTATCACTGCCATAGTGGTCCTTCTCTACTCTAACTGCACTCCCCAGCTATTTGTAGCAAGTTTCCTACCATAATCTGATCCTCCTGGCCCTCTTTATTGCCTCTGACTATTATTACCACATTATTTTTTATATTCTACAAGAGTCACCCGTGGTCACCCGTGGTCACCATGGTAGGCACGGCGACTACCATCGAAAGTTGATAGGGCAGACGTTCGAATGGGTCGTTGCCGCCACGGAGGGCGTATGATCAGCCCGAAGTTATCTAGAGTCCCCAAAGCCGCCTGCGCCCGCCCCATGGCCAGAGCCGAGGGGAGGCTGACCGGGTTGGTTTTGATCTGATATATGCACGCATCCCCCCGCGAAGGGGGTCAGCGCCCGTCGGCATGTATTAGCTCTAGAATTACCACAGTTATCCAAGTAGGAGAGGCTCCGCCAGGGCCGTGGGCCGACCCCGGCGGGGCCAATCCGAGGGCCTCACTAAACCACCCAATCGGTAGTAGCGACGGGCGGTGTGTACAAAGGGCAGGGACTTAATCAACGCAAGCTTATGACTCGCACTTACTGGGAATTCCTCGTTCATGGGGAATAATTGCAATCCCCGATCCCCATCACGAATGGGGTTCAACGGGTTACCCGCGCCTGCCGGCGTAGGGTAGGCACACGCTGAGCCAGTCAGTGTAGCGCGCGTGCAGCCCTGGACATCTAATTATCTGAAAGACATTTCTTTATATGTAGCTATATTCTCTTCCAAGTTGTTTTTCTTCTCTCTCTCTCTCTCTCTCTCTCTCTCTCTCTCTCTCTCTCTCTCTCTCTCTCTCTCTCTCTCTCTCTCTCTCTCTCTCTCTCTCTCTCTCTCTCTCTCTCTCTCTCTCTCTCTCTCTCTCTGTATGTGTTTCTTTATCACATATTCACCCTTATTCTTCTACCCACCAACATCTGTCCAATAGGCCTTTTTAATTTTTTTTTTTCTATACCAGTCCTGCCTTACCATGATATAGCAAATGTGTTGATCATGCATTGATCTTGGCAGCAGGGACAGAATAAAACAATCCATAGTTTATGGCTTTAAACCAAGAAAAACTATTAAAACTGGCATTAAAATGATAAGTATGAGGTCCGAGATAGATAATACAGTAACTAAGGCATTAGTCTTGCACACTGCCAAACTGGAATCCTTCCTTGACACTGCGTATGATCTTTCAATCTCCACCAAAAATGGTCCCCAAGCACAGGGCAAGAATTAAATCCTGAGAATAGCTGAGTTTGGCCCCCAATCAAAAACATAACTTGAACTATCTAGTTCTGTCTCTCAAAGGGGGGGGTGAATAAAGGAGGGTTCCAGGATCAACCAGATATATGATCACTAAGTAGTAAGCTAGACACAGAGGGGACCACTTATTCTAGCAGCCCGGGAGGTGAGGGTGGGTGATATAAGATGCAGGATGGGAATGGGGGTGGGGGGAGGACAGTTTTGGTGATGAGAATTCCCAATTCAATATTAATATGTACCTAAAATACTACTGTGCAAGATATGTAAGCCAATATGGTAAAAATAAAAATTATATATATAAAAATGTATATGATTTATTTGTATATGACCTCAATGATATGCAGAAAACTATATAGACTAGGAAACAGGAATAGGCATAGAATGATGCCAGATTATAGTGCTGTTAGAAAAATAATGATGGATCATGTGAAAACTATCCTCATTGAGGAAAGAAGCAATCCTAAAAATAATCATAGGTGAAATTTAGAGTAGTTATTTATAGATCTGGAGAACAAAACTTACAAGTGAAAAAGAAATGAGATATTTTAGAAAACATGTTTTTCTATTAAAAAAAACATCTAGAGAAAGTTATCTGAGGCAGTAACATGCAAGAAAACCATAGAGGATGTGAGTTAAGTGGAGAAGCAGGAACGGTTATGTAGAACATCGAAAGAATGGAAAGTCAGACTTGGAAAACTTGGGGAGGGATTTGGTAGAGATAAGTGGTTATAACAGCAGTTTAGAATGTGCTCTGGCAAGAAGCTTCTCATGGCATATTAGGAAAGAATGAATGAGATGAAAGGAAGGGAAATTGAGTCAGAGAGTCCCCTATTCCAAATACTCACTCCTGAGGAGAACTGAGCAAAGAGCAATGCTTGAAAAGAAAACAGGATGGGGTATATGGAAGAAGAGTGAAAATGCTTCCTTCCAGTTCTTGTTCAAAAATATAAACAACATGCAAATTCAAATAAAAAAATTCTTCCTGTGTCACATTGAGAAACTCTGTTTTCTTTGTTGTTGTGACTCACTTAGGGACTATTCTTACAAGAATGCAATTTGGAGGGAGGGGCAGATGTGCTGGGGAAAACAGAACCTCTGTGGAATGTTTACCCATTCCTGGGACCATAGAATTTTTCCCCTCCAAAGGTCTGTTTATTTTAAAAGACTCTATATTAATGAAGAGGGAAAGTCTCAGATATCATAGCTTCATTTGGGCCAGTGCACAAGACATCTTGAAATAGCCACAAAAAAGCAAAAGATGAAGCTTTTGATCTAAACCACTTCTTGGAACACAACCAGTGGGTTCAAAATGACAGGTGAAGTGGGTTTGCTCTTCAAGCCTGTGCTCTTGCATGATCACATATTTCACTTGATAGCCTTTATGGTTTTTTTTTTTTTTGCTTGTTTATTTTCACTCTGAAACAGTTATGTTCTCTCTGGAACATACACTTCTCTCTCCCCTCACATCTTCCTAAATAAGTTTCAGTAAAAACTATCTTGCGGAAAAAGAAGACAGATGAAATTTATTTTATCAAAGAATTGTGAGTTACAAAGATATAGGTGGGTTTTAGACATATAGTGTTCTAGCAGCAATCATGCCACCAGTATTAACTTCCCACCTCACGCTTCCTTTTCCTTCCTTTCTTTTTCTTTTCCTTCCTTCCCTCCTTCCTTCCTTTCTCCTTCCTTCCTTTTTCTTTCTTTCTTCTTTCTTTCTTTCTTTCTTTCTTTCTTTCTTTCTTTCTTTCTTTCTTTCTTTCTTTCTTTCTTTCTTTCTTTCTTTCTTTCTTTCTTTCTTTCTTTCTTTCTTTCTTTCTTTCTTTCTTTCTTTCTTTCTTTCTTTCTTTCTTTCTTTCTTTCTTTTCTTTCTATTTTTCTCTTTCTTTTTAATCATTATCTTGTTATAGTTTATAATCGGTCATTTAATAGTTAGAGATAAGGGGCTGGAGCTATAATATAATGGATAGAACATTTTACCTTGCACAGTGCCATCCTGGGCTTGATCTCCAGCATCCATATTGTCCCCCAAGCACCAACAAAGTGATTCCTGAGTTCATAGCCCAGAATTACTCCTAAGCACACCTGGGTATGATTCCCCCCCAAACAACAATAATGATAACAAAATAATGAAATTTATAAAAAGTAATTTAATGTTAGGAGCATTCATGAATATATGTGTGTATTTGTGTGTGTGGTGAGAGAGAATATTCTAGGAAGTATGCAATTTCTTTTAACACTCAGAACTCTGTGTTCCCAGAGCCAAGGGATTGGAGATTTGGGAGATGGTGTTTTGGAGAGCATCCGATCAATACCAGGTTATCTACTTTTTCTTTTAAATCTTGCTTAAGATGTTCTTCTTAAGCAAGCCATGAGAGTGACACTCCCACGAGCTGACTCCACCTGACTACTGCTGAGAAGGAGCCAGGCTGAATCGGGCACCAGGGGCTTCTTTGCAGGCTTCCTCCCTCTCATCATCAAGGCTGCACCCACCTGTGCCATCATGATCAGCAAGAGTTTCTTCCAGAGGCTGAACCTCGAGGGGCCTCTGGGCTCCTGAGGGGACGCGCGCCCCATCTCTGTGCAGGGGTGCGGGAGACCAAGCCAAGTGCCTTGTCCTCAGCACTGAGGGGAGGGTCTCCAGTCTCTCTCCCACTTTCCTCTCCACTCTTGAGCACCAGGACCCACCCAGGCTCTCCTTACATAGCATTCTGCTGCTGCTGCCGGTTCCCAAACTGCAAGGATCATCATTCTTCTGTCTCCCACAAACTGAAGACCAAATCTGCTGAATCCCCAACTCCCCTTTCCCATGTGCTTGCTGTTGGCCTTGCCTGCTCAGAGCCCCATGTCCTGGGCTGGGCATTGTCTGCACTTTGTCAAGTCCCCAAATCTAAAGCTGGTAAATTTCAAAAAAAAAAAATATGTTCTTATGGAGAAGTCAAATTTTATAAAAGGAGAACAGCATTGGTGGAGAGAATTTACGCACATATTTTCGAGTTTTTTTAGAAATACACGACTCAAATATTCACTATTGAAATTTAGTCCTTCCAAAATACTTTCTTAATCAAATGGAGAGGCAAACTGTGTTTGTCAATGTTGTATGTGAAAATGACTTTAAAGTTGTCTTTTTTCCCCCAAACTTTGAAAGCATGCTTGTGATGATCTAACTATAGGGCAGTCACATAATTAACTTTGGACACACCCTGCCAAATGAATCAAAGAGATACCAAGTTATCCTCTTGAAAACATGAACCAGGATAGACATGAGGTCCTAATGTCTGTTTAGAGCAGACATGAAATTTATACTGAGGACCATGGACAGAGAACATGTTGGGTCCACAGATGAGCTCTGAGCCCACGATCTGAAGAACTAAGTCTGAAATATTGGATTATTTGTCATGGTGCTTTCCACAGTGTCAATTCTATGATCCAAGGTAAAAGAAATAGGTCCAGACAAAGTAGTTATGCATTTTTTTCCTACGTCTTATGTGGAAAGTTAGAGAATTTCCAGACAATGAGAAAATTCTTGTGGCATCCATTCTACTCAAGGATTTCTCATAGCCTATATACATGAATTCTTGATTTCCTTTGATGGATGTTATATTTCTGAGAGGATTCAGAACTTATTAAATTTACTCATCTTCACTGGTGTCAATACCTCATTATTTAATGTGTCATGAGCTTGATGGTGCAATGCAAATCTTTTCCTTCATGGCACATCGTAGCTAGTAAATAACAGTTTTTTTTTAATTGATTTAACTTAAAAAGTTAAATTGAATCAAAGGTTCTGTTAATTCACAATTTCACAGTTCTAGCTATATGCTTGTAAATTTGTAAATCTTTCAAAGTGCTTTGATCATGAAGTGAATGGGAACTTCAGAACTTCAGTGTTTTTTTTTTTTTTTTTAAGCTGAGTTTGTTTTGAATCTGAGTTTTTTGGATCTTGCTCTCAGGAAGGTTGAAATGAAAGGCATGGCAGTGAATCAGAAAGTTAAGAAGGTTAACAATTAGTCATAACTTTAATAGGAGAGACAATTACGCATTCTTTACCTTTTAAAAATAACCATATTTTAATTAGATTTTAATCATAAAGGTCAGAGGTAGTGTAAGTTTAGGAAAATCAGAAACACAGACTGTGTTGGCAAAACTGCTTCATCTCATATGAGTTAAATTGGCAAAATTAACTCTAACAGATGGTAAGAGGTTTTTATTTCTTAAATAATCAATGGCTGATTGCACAGTTGTAATGTTCTTTAATATCTTAAGACCACATTTTAAAATTCAGATTTGTAAGTATTGCTTCTATTTCTTTGTTTCTGAAAATAGTTTTATGGAATATGAATTACTTGCTCTGACGATTTAACAAACCATAATGTGGCAATTAAAAAAAATGTGGTACCTCAGTTTTGACTTTGCTTCCATGGAGTATATAAATATCCCTGCACTTGAATAGATTTTAAATCAAATTTAGAAAATAAATGACTTTGTTTGAAAGCATTAATCTAGACAGAAACAAAACCAAACAACAACAAAACCCTAACTTCATTTGGCAACTGCTGTTCTGTCTACTGGTTACAAAACATGTTACTCTGACACTTGGTAAATTTAACTTCCACTGTAAAGTAATATCCTTGATCTTGTTATTTTTAAACTATAACAGCAATGACTTGATCATTCTCATGATTTTTCAGATTGGCAATTCAAATAGGGCATTGCTGGAATTGCTAATCTGTTCTACATGATGATTGAAGCCTGAATTATTCCAATGGCTGGACTTAACTAGGATGGCTAGACTATCCTTAGTATATTGCTAACATTTATGTGGGTCTAGATATGTTCAAGTTGTTCTTTTCATTTATTTGTCATAAATCACTGAAACAAGTAGGGTCTCATAAACGTTTTCCCCTTATCTTCCTTCCCTTTCCTTCGCCTCCCCTTCTTATTCCTCTTCTTTTTTTCTTGCTCCTTCCTCTCCTCTTTCAAAGTAATTAAACATCATAGTATTTGCATTTTATAGTCTAATCCAATTTTTAGATTTGATATCAAGATGTTGCTTCATTTTATCAACTTTAAATTTAAATTCAACTGTAAATTAATAGCCTTGATCTTGTTATTTTTAAGAATTTTGACCTCTATCCTTGTTCAATTATGACCAGAAAATTGACTTATTAGGCTAGAGTGGATTCTTTGCATCCAGGCATCACAGGTTTTATCCCTAGTACCATAAGAGCTCCTAAGTATCATGCCAGGAGGGCTTCCTGATCATCAGTGGGTGTTACTAAAGAAACAGAGGGTATACACCCGTGGGTCTATCCCTGAATATTCAAGTCTATTCCATTGATCTGAAGATCTGTCTTTATTCCAATACCATGCTGTTTTAATTACTACTTCTTTATAGTACAGTTTAAAGTTGGGTAATGTGATTCCTCCCATTTTTTTTTTTTGGCCAAGGATTGCTTTAGTTATTTATAGACATTTACTTTTTCATATAAATTTTAGAAGTATCTGATCCACTACTTTAAAAACTGTTATGGGAATTTTTTTATAGGGATTGCATTAAATTTATATAATGCTTTAGGAAGTATTGACATTTTAATGATGTTAATCCTCCCAGTATATGAATAGATTATATGTATCCATTTCCTTGTGCCCTTTTTTATATCTTGAAGCAGAGTTTTTGGTTTTTTTCTTTTGGGGGGGTTTTCGGCCACACCCGTTTGATGCTCAGGGGTTACTCCTGGCTAAGCGTTCAGAAATTGCCCCTGACTTGGGGGGACCATATGGGACGCCGGGGGGATCGAACTGCGGTCCCGCGGTCCTTTCTTGGCTAGCGCTTGTAAGGCAGACACCTTGGCTCTAGTGCCATCTTGCCAGCCCCGAAGCAGAGTTTGGTAGTTTTCTTTATATAGTTTTTTTTTTTTACCTCTTTAGTTAGTTGACTCCAAGGCATTTGATTTTCTGAGGCACATTTGTGAATTTTTTAAAATATCTTTTTATTCTATAGTTTGTGTATTTATTGTGTATAGAAAAGCCATGGGAGCAAAAAATACAAAGCATAGAAAGGAAAGCCTCTTCAAGTGGTGCTGGGAGAACAGTCCAACTGCATGCATAGAAATGAACATAGACATCTCCTTTACACCATGCCCAAAGGTCAAATCAAAATGGATAAAGACCTTGATATCAGATTGAAACCATAAGGTACATAGAATATAACATAGGCAGAATCCTCCATGGCATTGAAGCTAAAAGCATATTTAAGGATGAAACACCATTGGTCAAGCAAGGAAAGCAAAGATAAACAAATTGGATTACATTATACTGAGAAGCTTCTTTACTTCAAAGGAAATAGCCACTAAGATACAAAGACTAGCCATGAAATGGGAGAAACTATTCACCTAATATCTATCTGATAAGGTGTTAATAGCTAAGATATACAAGACATTGATTGAACTTTACAAGAAAAAATCTAAACCATCAAAAAATGGGGAGAAAAATGAACAGGCATTCCCTCAAAGAAGAAATACAGTTGGCCAAAGGCATATGAAAAGATGTTCTAAAACCCTAACCATTAGGGAGATGCAAATCAAAACAACAACGAGATATCATCTCACACCACAGAGAGTAGCACACATCACAAAATAACAAGAACAACCATTGCTGGCATGGATATGGGGAGAAACAAACACTCATATGCTGCTAAGAATTGATTATTTGTATCTATTACTGGGAACGCAAAATGGTCCAGATTTTGGAAAAAAATATGGACATTCCTCAAAAAGCGAGAACTTTAGCTTCCATATGGTTCAGCAATACCACTCCTAGGTATATACCCCAGGAACACAAAAACACAAGACAAAAATGTCCTCTGCACTCCTATGTTCAGCACAGCACTATTTACACCAGCCAGAATCTGGAAACAATTCTGGTGCCTGATAAAAGTTAAGTGGCTGAAGAAACTGTGGTACATCTACAATGGAATACTATGCTGCCTATAGGAAAAATAAAGTCATGAAATTTTCTTATACATGGATGGGCATGGAGATTATGCCGAGTGAAATGAGCCAGAGGGAAAGGGGTAGACTAAGAATAATCTCATTCATTTGTGAGATATAAGAAAAACAGAAGTTAGTATGGTAATAATATCCAGAGATAATAGAGTTAAGGGTCATTAAATCCATTCCAGGGTAGAAAGCTCATCACAGAGAGTAGTGAGTGCAGTTAGAGTAGAGAAGTGTCTACTGGGACAATGATATTTGGAACTGATCACTCTAGAGAAAAATTTTGTGCTGAAAGGAGAGAAAATAATATGCAATTGATAAAATGATATCCATTAACAAAAGTGCAAACCACAGTATAAAAATAGAAAAAGAGAGAGAAAAGCAAATCGCCTACCCTAGAGACAGTGTGTGTGGGAGGAAAATGGGAAATATCTGTGGTAGGAAGGGTACACTGGTGAAGGATGGTGTACATTGTATGACTGAAACCCAACAATGAACAATTTTGTAACAAAGGTCTTAAATAAATCAATTAAAAAAACATGGGCCTGGAGAGATGGCACAGCGGCGTTT